>NC_137899.1:83535687-83738277 GCF_963455335.1 Martes martes
TGACAATAATTTGTATATTGAATTTAAAAAAGTATACCACATCATTTATTTATAATGGGACTGATTTTCCCTAATTACACAAACTGTCAATGTATATTAGACCACTGTGATAGATGTGAATTGTCTATGTTACCATGGTGATTTGAGGTGTTTCCATTTGATGCTGCCTGCATAACAATTTGGAACATAATTAAAAGAAACAGTAAAACATATAAGTTAAAAAACTCCTAAATTTAAAAAGTATGGTCTGACTTTTGCATATCCCTTTCTGAAGCTGACCTATCAAACAGATAAAAATAGATAACTATTGAATAAGATACTGTATTTTCAAATATATGTGAAACATTTACAAAAAAATATTATTTTCTGCCCCAAATAAAATATAGATAATTATTTTAAATCTGAAGTCATATTCTCTAACCACTAGTCAATAAAACTTGAAACCCTGAACAACAGCTTTAAAAAGAATTAAAAAGTTAAAACAGCACCAAGAAAGAGAAAAATTTTTAAAAACTCCTAGAGAGACATATCTTGAAAGAAGTTGCTATGGCCGATGTCAAAGACGTCACTGCCTATGTTCTCCTCTAGGATTTTGATAGATTTCTGCCTCACATTGAGGTCTTTCATCCATTTCAAGTTTATCTTTGTGTATGGTGTAAGAGAATGGTCTTAGCTGTAATGTGTCTCCAAAGGCAAAGGAAACAAAAGCAAAGATGAACTTTTGGGACTTCATCAAGATCAAAAGCTTCTGCACAGCAAAGGAAACAGTCAACAAAACAAAGAGGCAGCCCATGGAATGGGAGAAGATATTCACAAATGACAGTACCGACAAAGGGCTGATATCCAAGATCTATAAAGAACTCCCCAACCTCAGCACACACAAAACAGATAATCACGTCAAAAAATGGGAGGAAGACATGAACAGACACTTCTCCAAAGAAGACATACAAATGGTTAACAGACACATGAAAACATGTTCCTCATTATTAGCCATCCAGGAGATTCAAATCAAAACCACATTGAGATACAATATTACACCAGTTAGAATGGCCAAAATCAACAAGACAGTAAATAACAAGTGTTGGAGAGGATGTGGAGAAAGGGGAACCCTCTTACACTGTTGGTGGGAATCCAAGTTGGTGCAGCCACTTTGGAAAATAATGTGGAGATTCCTTAAGAAATTAAAAATAGAGCTACCCTATGACTCTGTAATTGCACTACTGGGAATTTACCCCAAAGATACAGATGTAGTGGAAAGAAGGGCCATCTGTACCCCAACGTTCATAGCAGCAATGGCCACAATTGCCAAACTGAGGAAAGAACCAAGATGCCCTTCAACAGATGAATGGATAAAGAAGATATGGTCCATATATACAATGGAGTATTATGCCTCCATCAGAAAAGATGAACACCAAACTTTTGTATCAACATGGACAGAACTGGAAGAGATTATGCTGAGTGAAATAAGTCAAGCAGAGAGAGTCAAGTATCATGTGGTTTCACTTACTTGTGGAGCATAAGGAAAAACACGGAGGACATTGGGAGATGGAGAGGAGAAGTGAGTTGGGGGAAATTGGAGGGAGAGACAAACCATGAGAGACTATGGACTCTGAGAAACAAACTGAGGGTTTTGGACAGGAGGGGTATGGGGGGCTGGGTGAGCCTGGTGGTGGGTATTACGGAGGGCACGTATTGCATGGAGCACTGGGTATGGTGCATAAACAATGAATTTTGGAACATTGAAAAAAATTAAATTAAATAAAATTTAAAAAACCTCCTAGAGATTTAGAAAAAACAATCACGTACTCATGCTAACTCTTGAGTTAAAGAGAAAACTACAACTAAAATTATAGAGTACTACTTAACAGATAGTAACATATTTCAAATCCTGAAGGATGGATATAGCCAAAGCTGTCCTCAGAGGAAAATTCAGAGAATCAAAAGCTTTTATTGTTACTCAAGTCTTAGATGTATTTATATACAAAATTTATAATCTTGAAATTATAAATAGGTTTTAAGCATGACATCAACTTAAAAATATTAAGAAATGATAATTTTAATAACAAAAATTAAAAATTTCTGTATTTCAGACAATTTTCAGAAGAATCAACCTATAGAAGCATAACAAGGGATTCTTACTCTTACTATGCAGGGTGCTCTTGCATATAATAAGAAAAATTTAGCACTATACTACAACTGGCAAAAAATTAACAGTTAATTAATTAATTAATTAATTAAAATTAATTAATTTATTAATTAATTAATAAAAATTAATTATTTCTGAAAATAAAATAGAAACAATTACAGTAAGAATGTATTCAATGTTCCATCTAACTGGAAACAAAAGACATTAATGGGATAAAGATGTTCCCATTTAGTCCAAGAACACATATTATAGATAAAAGCAGGGTGAAATTGACACTTTCATGTTCTGCTGATAATATTTTTCTGATTAAAATTTAAATTGATACAATCATGCTGGAGGTAAATTTTCAAGATTTAAAGCACACTCATTCTTTGATCTAATAGTAGAAATTTATGCTATGAAAATGGATAGGTGACTATACAAAGACATACGTATAAACATGTTAACTGTACTATTGTTTCTGTAGTCAGATAATGGAAAGAAATTGACAATCTAAATGAACACAGACTTATGAATCTTTAGTCCAGTGTTCTCTATCATAGGGAAAATGGAAACAGTATAAACTTACATCAATCAAAATGCTTTTTTTAAAACATAGGAAAGACAGAAGACCAAGAGAAAATAAATAAAGGTGTCTTTTAGTAAATCCTATACTTCCTATCAACGGCTAATATACACAGATATTAGCAGAAGGAAGAAGTAGTACTCAGAAACTGCTGACAGCAATATTCTCCCCTACAGAGTTTAAAAGAAATAATGGAGAGTCTAGTTCATTTACTCTCGTTCTGTAAGAAAAAAAAAAAAAATAATAATAAAACTAAAAAAAATAAAAGAGCAATTCACCACCAGGTCATTCAGATAGCTTCTCCAAGAAGACTCCTAATATTTTCCCCTTATTTTTGTCTAAAAGATGTTAGCACCCAGGGAAAAAATAAAGAGACTTATGTTCAATAATTACTGATAATTAGCACTGATGTTCCTTAGGATCTTGATATTGTATGGTCTGAGTCTGAGTCTGCAAATATTGAACACTTGAATCAAAATCTTTTTGGTTAATATGAAAACATCTTTTATCCTAATAACTAATGGAAGATACAGGGTAGATATCTATATTAATCAGGGATTTGTGTCTCCATTTTATTAATAGTTCAGTTAGCCTTTATGTCAATGACAAAAGAACAATAAATTTTACATATTTTCTAGTACGTTTATTATAAGTACAGGAAGGGGTAACTCTTTAACCTTAAAACAGAAATGTAGGATTTAAATCTATGTTTATAGGGTTTTTTTTTTTCCTGCAAGCATATTATTTATTATAGTTTTACCCCGGAATGCTATTAAAAATTATTTTTAAGTAGGAAAAAAATTCCTTGGTTGTATTCAAAAAGAGAAGAGGGTTTATTATTCATGACCATTAGAGAAACAATCTGTTGCCGTTTTATTTTATGGAAAGACATTGGATTAAAAAACTAATTAAGGGACTAAGAGCAAGTAAAGTGTTTAAAGTGTACTAATTAGGGGGGGAGGAGTCAAGATGGCGGAGAAGTAGCAGGCTGAGATGACATCGGGCAGCAGGAGATCAGCTAGATAGCTTATCTAACCATTGTGAACACCTACAAATCCAACGGGAAATCGAAGAGAAGAAGAGCAACAATTCCAGAAACAGAAAATCGATCACTTTCTGAAAGGTAGGACCTGCGGAGAAGTGAATCCAAAGCGATGGGAAGATAGACCCCGGGGGGAGGGGCCGGCACCCGGCAAGCGGCGGAGCAACGAAGCACAAAATCGGGACTTTTAAAACTCGGCTCCACTGGGAGACATCGCTCCAGAGGCTAAACTGGGGGGAAACCCAGGCAGGGTCAGCATAACCCCAGGTCCCATGGGGTCACAGAAGGACTGGGGGTGTCTGAGTGCCGCAGAGCTCGCAGGTATTAGAGCGGGGAAGCCAGCTACAGCGACAAAGCCGAGGAGTGAGCTCTAAGCCCGGGGTTACCTTGTGCCGGTCGCAGGCTGGGTGGGCTCGGAACGCGGCCGGAAGCCACAGAGATGAAAGCGACCCGGCGCTTTTCTCCAGCTGCAGCAATTGACTGCTTTCCTCAAGGCGCGACCACAGGCCAGGGAGGCGGGGCGGTGGGCGCTTTGCTCTGAGAGCGCACTGAGGAGCGGGACCCCAAGCTCTCGGCTCCTCCGGGCCGGAGACTGGGAGGCCGCCATCTTCATTCCTGTCCTCCGGAACTCTACGGAAAGCGCTCAGGGAACAAAAGCTCCCGAAAGCGAACCCGAGCGGATTACTTAGCCCAGCCCTTGGCAAAGACACTTGAGAATCACTACAACAGGCCCCTCCCCCAGAAGATCAACAAGAAACCCATCCAAAACCAACTTCGCTCACCAAGAACAGCAGAATTCCACAGCAGGAGAAAGAAAATCTTATCTGGACAAAATGACAAGGCGGAAAAACTCACCTCAAAAAAAAAAGAACAAGAGGCCGTACCGAAGGCTGGAGACCTAATCAATACGGACATAGGTAACATGACAGATCTAGAGTTCAGAATGACAATTCTCAAGGTTCTAGCCGGGCTCGAAAAAGGCATAGAAGATATTAGAGAAACCCTCTCCAGAGAGATAAAAGCCCTTTCTGGAGAAATAAAAGAACTAAAATCTAACCAAGTGGAAATCAAAAAAGCTATTCATGAGGTGCAATCAAAAATGGAAGCTCTCACTGCTAGGATAAATGAGGCAGAAGAAAGAATTAGTGACATAGAAGACCAAATGACAGAGAATAAAGAAGCTGAGCAAAAGAGAGACAAACAAATACTGGACCACGAGGAGAGAATTCGAGAGATAAGTGACACCATAAGACGACACAACATTAGAATAATTGGGATTCCAGAAGAAGAAGAAAGAGAGAAGGGAGCAGAAGGTATATTGGAGACAATTATTGGAGAGAATTTCCCTAATATGGCAAAGGGAACAAACATCAAAATCCAGGAAATGCTAAGAACGCCCCTCAAAATCAATAAAAATAGGTCCACACCTCGTCACCTGATAGTAAAATTTACAAGTCTTAGCGACAAAGAGAAAATCCTGAAAGCAGCCCGGGAAAAGAAGTCTGTAACATACAAGGGTAAAAACATTAGATTGGCAGCGGACCTATCCACAGAGACCTGGCAGGCCAGAAAGAACTGGCATGATATATTCAGAGCACTAAACGAGAAAAACATGCAGCCAAGAATACTATATCCGGCTAGGCTATCATTGAAAATAGAAGGAGAGATAAAGAGCTTCCAGGACAAACAAAAGCTGAAAGAATTTGCAAACACCAAACCAGCTCTACAGGAAATATTGAAAGGGGTCCTCTAAGCAAAGAGAGACCCTAAAAGTAGTAGATCAGAAAGAAACAAAGACAACATACAGTAACAGTCACCTTACAGGCAATACAATGGCACTAAATTCATATCTCTCAATAGTTACCCTGAATGTTAATGGGCTAAATGCCCCAATCAAAAGACACAGGGTATCAGAATGGATAAAAAAACAAAACCCATCAATATGCTGCCTACAAGAAACTCATTTTAGACCCGAAGACACCTCCAGATTTAAAGTGAGGGGGTGGAAAACAATGTACCATGCTAATGGACATCAGAAGAAAGCTGGGGTGGCAATCCTTAGATCAGATCAATTAGATTTTAAGCCAAAAACTATAATAAGAGATGAGGAAGGACACTATATCATACTCAAAGGGTCTGTCCAACAAGAAGACCTAACAATCTTAAATATCTATGCCCCTAACGTGGGAGCAGACAACTATATAAACCAATTAATAACAAAATCAAAGAAATACATCGACAGTAATACAATAATAGCAGGGGACTTTAACACTCTCCTCACTGAAATGGACAGATCATCTAAGCAAAAGATCAACAAGGAAATAAAGGCCTTAAATGACACACTGGACCAGATGGACATCACAGATATCTTCAGAACATTCCATCCCAAAGCAACAGAATATACATTCTTCTCTAGTGCACATGGAACATTCTCCAGAATAGACCACTTCCTGGGTCCTAAATCAGGTCTCAATCGGTATCAAAAGATTGAGATCATTCCCTGCATATTTTCAGACCACAATGCTCTGAAGCTAGAACTCAATCACAAGAGGAAATTTGGAAAGAGCACAAATGCATGGAGACTAAACAGCATCCTTCTAAAAAATGAATGGGTCAACCAGGAAATTAAAGAAGAATTGAAAAAATTCATGGAAACAAATGATAATGAAAACACAACAGTTCAAGATCTGTGGGACACAACAAAGGCAGTCCTGAGAGGAAAATATATAGTGGTGCAAGCCTTTCTCAAGAAACAAGAAAGGTCTCAAATACACAACCTAACCCTACACCTAAAGGAGCTGGAGAAAGAACAACAAAGAAAGCCTAAACCCAGCAGGAGAAGAGAAATCATAAAGATCAGAGCAGAAATCAATGAAATAGAAACTAAAAAAACAATAGAACAAATCAACAAAACTAGGAGTTGGTTCTTTGAAAGAATTAATAAGATTGATAAGCCCCTGGCCAGACTTATCAAAAAGAAAAGAGAAAGGACGCAAATAAATAAAATCATGAATGAAAGAGGAGAGATCACAACCAACACCAAAGAAAGACAAACAATTATAAGAACATACTACGAGCAACTCAATGCCAACAAATTTGACAATCTGGAAGAAATGGATACATTTCTAGAGACATATCAACTACCACAACTGAACTAGGAAGAAATAGATAACCTGAACAGACCCATAACCAGTAAGGAGATTGAAACAGTCATCAAAAATCTCCAAGCAAACAAAAGTCCAGGACCAGACGGCTTCCCAGGGGAATTCTACCAAACATTTAAAGAAGAATTAATTCCTATTCTCCTGAAACTGTTCCAAAAAATAGAAATGGAAGGAAAACTTCCAAACTCATTTTATGAGGCCAGCATCACCTTGATCCCAGAACCAGACAAGGATCCCACCAAAAAAGAGAATTACAGACCAATATCTTTGATGAACACAGATGCGAAAATTCTCACCAAAATACTGGCCAATAGGATCCAACAGTACATTAAAAGGATTATTCACCACGACCAAGTGGGATTTATTCCACGGCTGCAAGGTTGGTTCAACATCCGCAAATCCATCAATGTGATACAATACATTAATAAAAGAAAGAGTAAGAACCATATGATACTCTCAATAGATGCCGAAAAAGCATTTGACAAAGTGCAGCATCCCTTCCTGATTAAAACTCTTCAAAGTGTAGGGATAGAAGGCACATACCTCAATATTATCAAAGCCATCTATGAAAAACCCACCGCAAATATCATTCTCAATGGAGAAAAACTGAAAGCTTTTCCGCTAAGGTCAGGAACACGGCAGGGATGTCCGTTATCACCACTGCTGTTCAGTATAGTACTAGAAGTCCTAGCCTCAGCAATCAGACAACAAAAAGAAATTAAAGGCATCCAAATCGGCAAAGAAGAAGTCAAACTATCACTCTTTGCGGATGATATGATACTATATGTGGAAAACCCAAAAGGCTCCACCCCAAAACTGCTGGAATTTATACAGGAATTCAGTAAAGTGTCAGGATATAAAGTCAATGCACAGAAATCAGTCGCATTTCTTTACACTAACAACAAGACAGAAGAAAGAGAAATTGAGCAGTCAGTCCCATTTACAATCGTACCCAAAACCATAAGATACCTAGGAATAAATCTAACCAAAGAGGCAAAGAATCTATACTCAGAAAACTATAAAGTACTCATGAAAGAAATTGAGGAAGACACAAAGAAATGGAAAAATATTCCATGCTCATGGATTGGAAGAACAAATATTGTGAAAATGTCTATTCTACCTAAAGCAATCTACACATTTAATGCAATCCCTATCAAAATCCCATCCATTTTTTTAAAGAAATAGAACAAATAATCCTAAAATTTATATGGAACCAGAAAAGACCTAGAATAGCCAAAGGAATATTGAAAAAGAAAGCCAAAGTCGGTGGCATCACAATTCCAGACTTCAAGCTCTACTACAAAGCTGTCATCATCAAGACAGTATGGTACTGGCACAAAAACAGACATATAGACCAATGGAACAGAATAGAGAGCCCAGAAATAGACCCTCAACTCTATGGTCAACTAATCTTCGACAAAGCAGGAAAGAATATCCAATGGAAAAAAGACAGCCTCTTCAACAAATGGTGCTGGGAAAATTGGACAGCCACATGCAGAAAAATGAAATTGGACTATTTCCTTACACCACACACAAAAATAGACTCAAAATGGATGAAGGACCTCAATGTGCGAAAGGAATCTATCAAAATCCTTGAGGAGAATGCAGGCAGCAACCTCTTTGACCTCAACCGCAGCAACTTCTTCCTAGGAACATCGCCAAAGGCAACAGAAGCAAGGGCAAAAATGAACTATTGGGATTTCATCAAGATCAAAAGCTTTTGCACAGCAAAGGAACCAGTTAACAAAACCAAAGACAACTGACAGAATGGGAGAAGATATTTGCAAACGACATATCAGATAAAGGGCTAGTATCCAAAATCTATAAAGAGCTTATCAAACTCAATACCCAAAGAACAAATAATCCAGTCAAGAAATGGGCAGAGGACATGAACGGACATTTCTGCAAAGAAGACATCCAGATGGCCAACAGACACATGAAAAAATGCTCCACATCACTCGGCATCAGGGAAATACAAATCAAAACCACAATGAAATACCACCTCACACCAGTCAGAATGGCTAAAATTAACAAGTCAAGAAATGACAGATGCTGGCGAGGATGCGGAGAGAGGGGAACCCTCCTACACTGCTGGTGGGAATGCAAGCTGGTGCAACCACTCTGGAAAACAGTGTGGAGGTTCCTCAAAAAACTGAAAATAGAGCTACCCTATGACCCAGCAATTGCACTACTGGGTATATATCCTAAAGATACAAACGTGGTGCTCCGAAGGGGCACGTGCACCCGAATGTTTATAGCAGCAATGTCCACAATAGCCAAACTGTGGAAAGAGCCTAGATGTCCATCAACAGATGAATGGATAAAGAAGAGGTGGTATATATACACAATGGAATACTATGCAGCCATCAAAAGACATGAAATCTTGCCATTTGTGACGACGTGGATGGAACTAGAGGGTATCATGCTTAGCGAAATAAGTCAATCGGAGAAAGACAACTATCATATGATCTCTTTGATATGAGGAAGTGGAGATGCAAGGCGGGGGGGGTTGGGGGGAGGTAGGAAAAGAAAAAATGAAAAGATGGGATTGGGAGGGAGACAAACTATAAAAGACTCAATCTCAAGAAACAGACTGAGGGTTGCAGGGGCGAGGGGGGATGGGAGAGGGTGGTGGGGAAATGGACATTGGGGAGGGTATGGGCTATGATGAGTGCTGTGAAATATGTAAACCTGACGATTCACAGACCTGTACCCCTGGGGATAAAAATACATTATATGTGTATTAAAATAAAAAAATTAAAAAAAAATAAATAAAGTGTACTAATTACATCTGTGAAAATAAAGTCAGTTCTGTGCCCAGGACATCATCACCTGTCTCTCTTTTCAACAGCACCTAGCATTTCTGTACCCAAGTTCACAGTACCACAAAAAATAACTCATGAGGGGCATTTGACCCCACCTTGGGAATTTCTCTAGGCTTTCTTTGTCTATTTTCTCTTTCTTTCTCATTCGTCAACTTGAATGGGTTTCCTATTCCTACAGACTCTGAATCTTGGAATCTCATTTTCCTTGTTCTCTTTGTATCTCAAAACTCAGCTCCAGACTATTAACCTTCATGTTGACTTAAAACCCTACAGAGATCTGCCTCTCATATTTGCTACTGTGAACAAGCTCAAAATTAGTATAGGACAGTGCTTTATAACCTAGCCTGCCCTCCTAGACACCCTGAACTAAGCCCCTGCCAACCTTCTCCCCTTGGCCTATCTGTCCTTCCAGGGGGATTGTACATTACCATCAGCCCCACTGACATCATGATTAATGGCCGGACATTGTGGTTATGCACAAACAAAAGGCTATCCTTTACTTAAGATGATCCCTGAGATGTTAGTCATTTTATCTTTTTTTTTTAAAGATTTTATTTACTTATTTGACAGACAGAGATCACAAGTAGGCAGAGAGGCAGGCGGGGGTGGGGGGGAGGGAAGCAGGCTTCCCACTGAGCAGAGAGCCCAACGTGGGGCTCGATCCCGGGACCCTGAGATCATGACCTGAGCTGAAGGCAGAGGCTTTAACCCACTGAGCCACCCAGGCGCCCCTAGTGATTCTATCTTTAAAGCAGTGATGTTAATGTTGACTTTTCATGATAGCATGTTAAATGATGACTATGGCAGTCATTATCAAACAGCCATCCCGAGGGAGAAGGGTAGAGTGGTAGAAAGCACAAAGGCTTTGGAATGAAACCTGCCATAGCTATGAGATCTCTGAGAAACTATCACCGTGCACTTTCCCTCTTCTGAATGAGGTATCACCTACATCATAAGGTGGCAGGAAGATTAGAAAATATAACATTTGAAAAACATACTATGTTGTCAATAATCATTACAGTTTTCATCCTTCAGTGCCATGTCTATGAATGTAGAACAGATCAATAATGTTGTTCAGCCAAATTATTAATTAACTAAAAAAAATTATCTTTGTCCCCCATTGATTTAATCAAGGGTATAAAAAAATTAACCATGTTGACGTTTCATTTTCTTCAATATCAATTCCCATATGAAAAGAGCTAATGACTTACAGCTATTTATGTTCATATTGTCAATTAACATTAAATTTCTGCATTTCACTCTATATTTAACTAATTGAGGAGCTGATCTGTTGAATCCCAGCAAATTTCAGAAAATGTAATAATCAAAAGCATTAAATCCACCCGTCACTTTACTTTGGGGTTTATTGTCTTCTGTTGAGGCACAAGTTTTTTCCTACGAATAAAACTAAAATGTTAGTATATTACAGAATATATTCCTTCAAAAACAGAAGAAAAATTTATATCAGATAAACTCTGAGGAATCTGGTTTTTTTTTAATATTTCCTGTTATGATTCTCACATCTAAAAAAATCCCTCTACCTAAGAATTCTGGCATATTACTAAAATTAACAGGATAGGTAAAGTAGCATTTGTAAATGTTTAATGCCTGTGATGTACATGCTCATTCCTTCACATAGAGGGAGGAAACCTGATCCCTTGCATTGTGCTGGCTGACACTGGGATGGCGGGCACACCTCTTAGGGCACCAGACTAATGTCATTCAGCATAACCATGAGTTGTTCACTCACTGTAAAAATAAGATGAGGAAATAATCAATTTCCTGTTTTATTGAAATAACATTGGATTTCCTAAATACATACAAGCATTTATGTATTATGAACTCAGAAAACCAGAGAGTTGAATAGTGGTTTTTAGGGATTGGAGGGAGGGAGAAATGGGGAGGTATTGACCAAATGGTACAAAGTTTCAGTTACGTTAGATAAATAGGTTCTAGAGATCTATTGTACAACGTACGGCCTAAGGTAATAATATTGCATCATAGACTTAAAAATCTGCTAAGAGGGTAGCTCTTATAATTGCTTACCTTAATAGAAAAAAAAAGTAGTAAAAAAAAAAAAAGAAAGAAAGAATGAAAGCAGCAGGATGGAACTTTCATAAGTTTATGACCTTGATTGTGGTGACGGTTTATACTGTGGTGATGGTTTATATAAGTGTATACTTATCTGCAAACTCATCAAGTTGTATATGTTGAACATGCACAGATTTTAGCATGTTAATCATACCTATAAGTGGTTTTAAAAAATTCACCACCTAAACAATAAGCATTTCCTCTTTGAGAAAGCTGATATCCCAGGCAAATGGTGATGGCACTTCTTTTTTTTTTTTTTTTTTAAATTCATAAGGAAAAGTTCTATATGTTCCAAAACAAATGTCTGAAAAGAATAATAACAAAAATAGTCTTTGGGAATTTTATGATACTCTGTTTTCTTTCCCTTGAAATTGCTAAGTGCTTTATGCTTTCTGATTTAAATGTCTTCTGAAATTGAGCTCTGGGAAGTTGATAGAAGCACTTAACTTTATGACTAAAAAACCCTCAGAAACTTAGATACATACAATATATATTTTGCATTTTTAAATCCTGAGAATAGCTTAGGAGGATAGTGTGTATAATATAGACTAGAGAGTAAGATCCTGCAAGTCCCTTTTACCTAAAGAAAAAATCAGAAGGCATGATTCTCTTTTTATTCTATCATCTGAAAGCTTGTGGAAATTCTATCTGTATCTGTTGGCTACCTCATAATTAATTAATTTGTTCTTATACCGTAATTAAATTCAAATACAAAATGGGAGATTAAAAAACACAAAAGCCCAATAACTGAAAGTAGCTTTTAAAAATTGGGTGCCTTGGGACTTTTTTATCTTTCAACAATATGTATCTCTTGTAACCAAATTTCTTTGCATTCATTTTCCATTCCATTTAACTGCTGTCATACTAGTTTCTAAAGTTCCTCACGATCTCAGTGGTAATGACATGACTGAAACGGTTATACCAAACCTAAAGGATCGGTTGCAGTGCAACCTTGCAACAACCATTAATCAGATTCTCTTCAGGAATGGGGAAAAAAATTAATGCTTACATTTTCTTGGTCCGTAGTCCATTCTGTTGTGTATCAACACAAGGAAACTATGTCCAAGGACAAATATCCAATAAGATATGCCCCACCTATTTACTGCCCTTTATTTTTAAAAATATTGTATTTATTTGTGCAGAGAGCGAGTGAGCCAGCACAAGCAGGGGGAGTGGCAGGCAGAGTGAGAAGCAGGCTCCCCGCTGCTCCTGCTGAGGAAGGAGCCCCATGTGGGACTTGATCCCAGGACCCCGGGATCATAACCTAAGCCAAAGGCAGACATTCAACCGACTGAGCCTCCCAGGTGTCTCTGTTTATTACACTTTAAAAACCAAACTTACGAACTGTCCATCTTTTTCATCAAAACTAGGAGGAAGCAACATATCATCAAATAGCAGGTGAAAAGAGTATTAGTCTTAGAAACAACGCTGTTTTTACTTTTTAACTTAAAATATTCATTATAGAGATATTCATAAGTACTGTAAAGAAATTTTGTAAGTAGTGATAAACAAAAGAAAGACAAAGAGGAGAATAAAAAAGAAAATATTTGACCATTTAGTGACCTATCACTATATAGTGACAACCATGGTTATTGTTTGATCTCTATTCTTTCTCATTGTATCTACAGTTATTTAAAAAACAATGAGGTCATACTAGCTATGCAGTTTTAAATATTTCCTTTCTTCAATAATTACTGAAGAATATATATGATATATTATATCAATATATTAAATAATTATATTAATATATTATATCAATATATTAAATAAGTACTTTAATTATAAATACATATCAATAATATATCATATAAGAACATGAATATGGAAAATTCTATATGTCAATACATAAAGACCACTAATACAACTTTTTTGGTTATACATTTATTGTGTTTATACATGTACCAATTTAGTTACTAATCCCATACTGATAGATACACATGGCATTGCCAATTACCTGGTCCTATAACAATACTGCCCAAAATTCTCATGCTTATTTCTTTGTATAATAGTCTGTTCTAAAATTTTCTTCATCTGGATTTGCTGTGTCAAAGGGCACACATCTCTCAAATTTTGATGGAAATAACTTCTTTTTAGGAATTTTACATTTAACATAAGCAGTGTGTATGAACAACCACTAATATTTATATAAGATGAAAAAGCCTCAAGACTTATTCTAGGATCCTAACACACACACACACTCTTTGTTCTGTGGCCTAGGTATGCAGTGTTTAATGTGCACACAAGTGACCTGGGATATTTTTAAAAGGCAGATACTAACTCTGTGGGTCTGGAGTGTAGTCTAAGTGTCTGTGGTTCTAACAAGCTTCCAGCTGATGACAATTTTGCTGATCTGCAGACCATGCTTTGCACAGCATGAGCCTACAGGTCTAACAATCTGTTGTTAAAAAGCATCAAGGAAAGTTTTCACCTTCACATCTGCACATCACTAATACTTACCTTAATCCCATAGATTCTTGAGGGGTCTATAAATGAGCTTTCAGAATTTTCACATCACCTTTAATGGTTAGTAAACAGAATGCATGTGAAAACACATTATTCTGGAGGAAATAAGTACTTCAATTCAAAACTCATAGGAGTCATGACACTAAAAAGCTTATTGATGGAATTTTATTGTGCTTTATGGAATGAACAGACAGACTGATCATGTTGTGTTCTGTGTTCCCATCTGCATGCTAGATCCTTCCTCCAAAGTCTTTCCCAAAGAGTCAACAGGGGAGTTGATTCCCTGCCCTAGTCCACATTCACTGCAACTTTCTCTCTCAGTGCACGGATGTGGCACAAAGCAAATTATCTAACGATTTGCATTTAGTGGCTGGAGAAATAAATTAATTTTGAAAAACATTTGGAAGAATTAAAATTGCTTCTTCAAGTAGCCTCTTCTGAAGCTGCCGGGAAGCATAAGGCTGTCAACCCAATACCGCTGAACAGGAACGGCCAGAATTATCTCTGGCTCATCATGAAAGCATTAGCAACTCGGTCTTAAAGAAGCCACACACTCCTGTGTCTTTCAAATCGGGGTGTCAGTTCTGTTGAGAATAGTGGGATGTATGATTTATGTTTCTCTCAGACAGATGTGTCTCCTGAGAGAAACACATTCTGAATTGAAAACCTATTTTTGAAAGAGTCACAAAATCTAGGGTGGGGAAAAGGTGGTGATAACCAACAAAAAAGAAAGAAAAAAGAAAACCACAGTTCCTTAAGCGTACATTATCACATAAACATAAACGACTACGGAACCAAAGAAAGGACTCTTTTTTTGGCAATGGATGGTGGTGATGTTCGCACAACTATGCAAATGTACTTACTGTCACTGTTCACTTAGAAATGACGAAAATGGTACATTTTGTAATGTATATTTTATCACAATTTTAAACAGAAAAAAATTAAACAAACATATAAATAAACAAGGACTTTGGACATTTCCAAATACCAAACAACCAAAAAGCAAATACAACAATGGCTTCGATATTGTTGCTTTGCTCAAAAATGCCTGTTTTTCCTTGTATGGAAAACAACGACATAGAACGTTAATGTCTCCCTGAAGTGTGTGGCTGGAAAAAAAGCATTAGCCTGTCGTTTAGGCCAAATTTAATTTGGGTGATTATGTTCTCGCTGCCTCAAATTCCCCTAAAGTCTCTCATAATCCATGTCACTTCTCTGCTTAATCTGTTTACAGTAGTCTACGCTCCTTCTAGTGGCCATTACCATCTGCCCCTGAGGTGGCTGCATTTCAGCAGGAGGGGACATGACTCCCCTATTACAAAAGTTCCCAACATGAACAATTATTCCCCTGAAGTAGGAGGATGCAAATTTACGGGGAAGCACCTGTGAAAGAAATGGACAATCTTCAGAAAGGTCATTGTTAGCAGTTCCAACATCAGCTCCCTCTTCCTTGTATCTCCTCAAGTTTGGTTTAATCAACACTTTTGCAGGATGGAAGTACACTTTCAAAAAAGCCAAGCATTTTCTATCACACTTTTTTTCTGTAATAGGAGTATGTTTAATATTGTATTTTTGAAGACATGATACATTTACCATATTGAAAATAAATGTTTATCGAGTGCTAAAATATATTTTTCGTTTTGTAATCCTGGATTTCCTAAATATCATTGTTTGATTTCAATAATACTTTCCTTTCCCTCAGTGATGTCTCTTTAAAGAGCACACTCCATTCATAAACAAAAGAGACGCACCCTACAGGGATCAGACTCTTCCAGATACCTCCCTACTGCTCCAGTACAAGGCAGAAAATTTCCACTATTAGCAGAATTATTTGGATTAAGCAGAAGGTTCTGTGTAAAATGCACTAGAGTTGCTCTGAGACACTATCACACTAATTTGTTCATATACCCACGCAGGTAATTTTACACTTAATCAGCTCAGGGCAGGATTCTGGGGGTATGATGCGTAGGAACAGTAGGTTTCTTTAGAAAGATGGTTCAGAGTATTCAAAGGGCAGCCTGGATGGGCAAGTATGGACAGACAGCAAGAAGGCATCACAAAATGACACGGCAAGCCATAAATAGCACCAGCAGGACCAAACTCTTAATCCCCTTTCAAATTCTTGTCCAAATGCCATGTTAGCACTTGGTTTGCTTCTCTATTGCATGTACCTTATTTTGCATGGAAGTACATCTACTGACCACATCGTACATCCACTGTATCACACGCTATGAACTGTAGGAGGTAAAGATATATTCCTCTCATCCCACGGCATAGTGCCCTACACAGAGCAGATGGGTAACAACCATTTATTCAATTTCTTTTTAGCAGCAGACGGCCCAAAGACCCAGAGAAGAGTAATCTGAGAGTAGTGAAGGGGGCGATAGAAGGGACTTAGAGACAACATGTCACAGGTATTCCACAGGCTTATCTCTTGGCTTCAGCCTACCTCCCACAATAGTTTTCTGAATAGCCTCATTACCTCAGTAGGGGGTCCATAAACCTTCTGCAAGTCATTCTCCAGAAAGACTAGCTCATTTTGGAGTTATAGCCAAGCAAGAGGAGGCACAGGCAGGGGGGCACTCTCCCACCCCCACCCCCGCCAAGCCTAGCTAGATGGTGTTCCAAAAGCAAAAGGTAAAACCGGGTTAAACTAGAGTAGCAAGAGAAGGGCACAAACAGGAGACAACAATATTAACACCAATCATGGTAAAATTAATAATGTAGCAATACCTAGATTTTCATTAGTCTCCAGTAATAACTTTGCATTGAACGGGCTCAGAAGCTGTGATGTGAGCGCGACCTTCCGCCAGGAACCCAGAGCTCTCTGGTTGGATGATGCAAAGGATCATTAACCACATCTTGCTGAAGAACATTATAGGTTATAAAAATGTCATCTAGACCATGCCGACAAGCCCATCTGTATTTAAGGCTGAATCCCTTTGAGATAAAAGCACTCCATGTGGCTCAAATGGGGCTGTGATTTCAGATGTCAGAAAACTATTAACACATAACCAGAGCACACAGCCTGTAACAGAGCAGTTGAAGGAATGTGGGATATGAAATCTTTCCAATTGCCTCACTTAGAGCCTAAGTACTCATCAGGAAAGTACATCCTAGACATAAAAAAAAATTTCTAAAGAATTTCACAACATATCAATAAAATTGATCAGAACCTAAGATAGCCTTTTGTGCAATTAATGGCTGAGATTCTATTGTGCAGGACAGCAAGGAGGAGAGGTCAAGATATTTAGTGTTGGAATTGGATTCCATCTGCCATGGGGGAAAAAGCATTTTGTGAGAATTTTGTGAGAACAAGGATAACCAAGGAGAAAATATTATTTCAAACTGAGATTAAACCAAGTTAGTCTATTTTCTAGAATCACATCAATGGAGTGAACTGATATCTGAGAAGAAATGAACTATTTTAATATTTATGCATATTAAGTGTAAAGTATATTTATAACACGTATCTGTTTCTTTGTGTCTTTTCTCTCAGTGTGGGCATATTAAGAATAGTTACTGAGACAAGCTCACATGTATTTTCTGTCATTTTTGAGCTTAAAGGAAATCAGAAGTAAATCTCTCTGAATTGAATTCTCTCCAATGTGCCTACTCCCCCCTTTTCACTCTCCTTACCATTCCTGTCATCTTTTGAAACTGAGGAGCTATTCTGGAACAACCTTCCTACATACCCTCCCTCCTTCCCCTCTCCTGCTCCCAGCATCCTGATTTCAGGTATATCCAGGTGGGGAAAGCCCATGA
This sequence comes from Martes martes, assembly GCF_963455335.1. Classification (NCBI taxonomy): domain Eukaryota; kingdom Metazoa; phylum Chordata; class Mammalia; order Carnivora; family Mustelidae; genus Martes; species Martes martes. The sequence goes on from NC_137899.1 coordinate 83,553,749, forward strand.
GGAAAAGACAGGCCCTGAGTTAGAGTTCAGTTCCCTCCTTCTCATGCCAACTTCATAATAACAAGAATATACTGCTGGTGAATGTGTCATCATAAAGTTTAATTACTTCTAACCAAGAGGGTTTTTCATTCTCTACTGTGGATCAGTATATGGTATTATTATTATTATTAGCAATCCTAAAAGATTGTTGTAAATGCCCCGTAAAATGTCATATCCACTGCTTTATTCTTTATTATTTTTGTCACTGCAAAAAGACTGTAGTCAACATCAATTTATAGTTAATTTTGTGTCATACTTTTACAGTGCTCTGTTAGCAATGGAAATACTTTATCAAGAGTTTCTCTTGCCTAGATCTGTTTGCTTGCTCTTTGTCCCCACAGAGCAATGATCTGTGACTATTCAATAAAACCTTTTAAACTGACCATCTACTATTCTGAACCCCAAACAAACGAAAATAGGTCTGCAAAACTGTGAAATAAATTCAGTTTTGCTTATGCACTCACTTTTGCGTGCTCTCTCTCTATATTTATATGAATCTATTTTCTCTCTACATGTATACATATTGTCACTATTATTTTGAACAAACTTTGTCACTTACATCAATTAAGAATAAGAAAAATAAAAGTTATTATTTCACTTTCTCATTCTCTTCAGTGCTCTTCCATTACGTAGATAGAGTTTCTGACCTGTATTATGTTTCTTCTCTCTGAAGAACTGCTTTTAACATTTCTTACAAGACTGGTCTACTGACAACACAGTCCCTCAATTTTTGTCTGAGAAAGCTTTTATTTCTCCTTCACCTTTGAAGGGTAATTTCTCAGAGTACAGAATTCTAGACTGGTGGTTTGTTTTTTTTCCTCTCTTAATACTTTAAATACATCACCCCCACTCTCTCCTCCCTTGCATTGTTTCTGGGAAGTTGGATGTAATTCTTAACTTTGTTCCTCTATAGGTAAGATGTTTTTTTCTTCTGACTTCTTTCAGGATTTTTCATTTAATTTTTTGCAGTTTGAAAGCAATATGCTTAGGATTAGTTTTTGTTTTGTTTTGTTTTGTTTTATTTTGGCATTTTTCCTGCTCAGTATTCTCTGAGCTTCCTTGATCTGTGGTTTGGAGTCTGACATTAATTTGAGGGAAATTCTCTATCATTGTTTCAAATATTTCTTCTGTCCCTTTCCCTCTTTCCTGTCCCTCTTTGCCTCCCATTACATATATGTTATACTTTTTGCAGTTGTCCCACAGTCCTTGGATATTCTGACCTATTTTTGTCAGTGTTTGTTACCTTTGCTTTTCAGTTTGGGATGCTTCTACTGATACATTTCTATATATTTTTAAAAGATTTTATTTATTTATTTGAGAGAGAGAGAGGGTTTGTGAGGGAGAGCACGAGAGGGGGGAATGTCAGAGAGAGTAGACTCCCCACTGAGCAGGGAGCCTGACGTGGCGCTCAATCCCAGGACTCCAGGATCATGACCTCAGCTGGAGGCAGATGCTTAACCGACTAAGCCATCCAGGTGGCCCTCTATTGACATATTTCTGTTCAAAGGTTCTTTCCTTCACTGTCTCCAGTCAAATGAGCCCATCAAATGCATATTTATTTCTATTACTGTGGGGTTTTTTTCCTCATTTTTTTTGTTGTTATTTCTTAGGATTGCCATCTCTCCCACACATTTCCCATCTGTTCTTTCATGCTGTTTACTTTATCCATTAGAACTCTTAGCAAATTAATCAGAGTTGTTTAAAATTCCCTGTCTGATAATTCCAACATCCCTACCATATCTGATTCTAACATTTGTTCTGTCTCTTCAAATTACGTTTTTGCCTTTTGGTATGTCTTGTAATTTTTTCTTTTTCTTTCTTTCTTTTTTTTTTAAGATTTTATTTATTTATTTGACACAGAGAGAGAGAGATCACAAGTAGGCAGAGAGGCAGGCAGAGGGTTGGGGGGAAGCAGGCTCCCTGCTGAGCAAAGAGCCTGACACGGGGCTCGATCCCAGGACCCTGAGATCACGACCGAGCGGAAGGCAGCAGCTCAACCCACTGAGCCACCCAGGCGCCCCTGTAATTTTTTTTTTTTTTTTGATAGCTAGACACAATATACTGGGTAAAAGGAACTACTATAAAAAATGTTTAGAAATGAAGTGTGAAGGTCAGAAAAGCATTTATTTTATTTATTTATTTATTATTATTTTTAAAGATTTCACCTATTAGAGAGGAGAGGAAGAGAGAGGGAGGGAGAGAGAGAGAGAGAGAACGAGTTGGGGAGGGGCAGAGGGATAAAGAGACTCCCTGCTGAGCAGGGAGCCAGACTGGAGCTCTATCCCAGGACCCCAAGATCACAACCTGAGCAGAAAGCAGACGCTTAACCAACTAAGCCACCCAGGCGTCCGAGGAAATCATTTTGTAGTCCTATGATTAGGTCTCAGTCTTCTTAACCGTCTGGATTGTGAACTTCATAAGTGTTTTTCAGTTTTTTCTTCCTTTCTTAGGTGGGACAGGATGGCTTGAGTGTGCTGGGATTTGGTATTTCCCTTCCCCAGGTCAGTTAGGCTTTGAAAATACCCCAGCAGGTTAGGTTCTGGTTAACTAGTTTCACTGCAGGGCAGAACTTGTTTAGAATAGGGTGTTCTGATTTATTTCAGATTGGTTTCTTTTCCCCTCCCTGAGCCAAAAACACAAAGGGACTTTTCTCTGATTATTTCCTATGGAGTCGGGTTGAGCTTCTGGAGCTACATCTCACAGAACTGGGGGGCCTCCTGTCTGTCTGGCTCCCCCTGGAAGCTTTAACTCTCAGAGTTTTCCACACTGAGTTTCTAGCTACCCATTAATTACAGTTCAGGTGTTCCTGCCTGCAGACTGGTTCCTGAAGTGGTGTCCATTCCCACATCTCTGCTCCTGTAAGCCGTATCTCCCTGGATTTGCCTTCCTGTCTCTCCAATCTTGGGGGCCCCAGTTTGCCCAATGCCCCCCTCTCTTATGGATTATAGAAACACTGTCGGTTTTTCTGTCCAATTTTTTACTCTCATGAAGGCAGAGTTTTCAACTTCCAGTCTCCTTATATGTGGAACGGGAAAGCAGAAGCCTCACGACATATATTCTTAGTCCAATAAAACATAAATGCTATGAGTGAGGGCCTGTGCCTTCAAGAAGCATCCTTCATTTGGCAAAGAAAACACAAATACCCTTAATCAAAATAAAGAAAAAAATAGTAAGAGGCAAGGAATAAGCATGGTGCAGAGGAGTCCTCAGGGGAGAAAGCAAGTTGACCTCTGCTGAGTACATGGGAAAGCTTCTTGGAGAAGCTGCTGTCTTGTGCCAGGTTCCAGATGAGGTGGTTTTCATACTTTATTCCATTTAATCCTCACATCTCTGACAAATAAGTTGTTTAATTTCTGTTTTGCTGGTGAGGAAAAAAATGAGGCTTAGCAAGATTAATTGATATGGGAAAACACCGCTGGGTATTGGTTCACCAGGCCACTTTCCACTAGCCCCTGAGATTCAGCAGCTGAGGCTGAATGGTAGGTGAGATTTGAGAAGGTGAGACAAACCGTCTACAGTCTGATGGGAGGCACAAAAGGAAGAGAATCCAAGATGTGTTCTAGGACCTGGAATACATGTCTACTGTGGCCAAACTGTTCCTCTTTATATGGAGAAAAAAAATCTTCCCTTGACCTTAACCTCCTGACTCCCAGCTGTACCTCACTGGCCAGAACTGTCCCATGACTGGCTCTGCCTGGAGGCTGGGTGAGCACACTGTCACCTCTAAGGTAAACCGGATTCTGTTAAAATGGCCAAGATGAGTGGATCCTGGGTAGGCACTAGCATTATCTGCCATGCATAGAAAGCACTGCATAAATGGTAGCTCTTCGTTATCATTACCGTGTTTCATTGCACTGAAGGCATACATTTCCCACATGTTAACATTTCTTAAATCAGTATATGTTCTACAGTTGGTGTTAACTTGGCTTCGTGTTAAAGGTATCTGATGCTCACCCATGTGTCCCCACAGTGAAGCTGCCTTCTTTGGTGGCACCACACATGATTGAACTTCAATTTACATTTTAATTTCTAATTGTGATTTAAAATGCCAACAAGAAGATGACGTCATGATAGCCATTTGAGCAAATGACTGTGACACCAAACAAGTTAGAGAGAGAGTTGAAGGAAGTACATTTTCTTTAAGGGGCAGTATTGCTAGTGGTCGAGAATATAGGTGCTGGATTCAGAAGGTTGTCCTGGTTGACCACGGAGGAGCTGTGTGACCTTGGGGAACTTATTTTCTCCCTTGTGGCTCTTCTGTAAAGTGGGGGTGGTGGGCACCTGGGTGGCTCAGTGGGTTAAGCCTCTGCCTTCGGCTCAGGTCATGATCTCAGGGTCCTGGGATCGAGTCTCACATTGGGCTGTCTGCTCAGCGGGGAGCCTGCTTCCCCCTCTCTGCCTACTTGTGATCTCTTTCTGTCAAAAAAATAAATCAAAAAAATCTTTAAAAAAATTATTAAAGTGGGGGTGATGATAAGGTCTGTGTTAGGATTAAGTGAGTTAATGTTAACAGAGTATTAAGATATGCAGCACTAACAAGAGCTCAGTAAATGTGAGCTGTCGTCATTATTAACATTGTTTGAAGCAATGAATCACTGTAGGGGAGGAAATGTACCCTGACATTATCTTTTAAGACCAAAATCAAGTGCTTCGTAATTTCTAACAAAAAAGGATATACACATGTAAATAAAACCATGTACATAGGTATATGTACAGTGATTCCAGGAAAAAAAATCACTTAATACACACAAGGGAGAATAATTAAAGACAACAGAAATTGTCAAATATCTTGGAATATACCCTAAGACCTAAAAGACTAATGAAAGTTCTAGATACCCATAGAATTTCATTAGAGACTTAAATTCAGTAACTGCCAAAAGCTTTGGGCATATATTAAAAAAAACCCTGCTCAATATCCAGGAATATATACTTCTATTACAGAAAAATCAAAACTGTGTATTCAATTAAATAGGAGATGCAAACAAAATCTGGTATTTTGAAGATATGCTTCAAAATTATTGTCAGTCCTAAGGCAAGTAAAGAGGTCATGATCTTAAGCATGGGTTTTGGAAAGGAGGTCATCACCATGATGCTCAAGGTCAAAGGTTGTGCAGAATATGTAGACTGTGAATAAGACGAAGGTTTAGACTCAAATGTTAATTGTGTTACAGAAGAATCAAATCAAATCAAATCATGTGCACACATGTACAGAAAGGTGAGATTAGTTAAAAAAAACATAATATACATTTTATAGTGTTTCTTCTTTCCCAGGAATATGATTATTAAGTCAACTGTGAATCTTCCATTAGGTAGTTTCTTGGATCAATGTTACAATTCCAAAATTTGTCCTTAAGGGCTTACTGTGAAAAACTGAAAACTTATTTAAGTTGTGAATTCAACATTTTTAATCACAAATCACTCTGATTACTGTATATCAATAGCGGCCTCATTCTTCACTAATTGGTGTTCTTCTTCTTCTTTTCTTTAATCATAATCTGGTAGAGTTTTTGAGAGAAACGTAGACAAAGTGTGAGAATTCACATCATCCCTTGGCTTTTCTACTGTAAGATCTAATTTTCAAACATTAAAACTGTCTGATGCCATGGCCATATGGCAGTGTTTCCCATGGACAGAAATGATATATCCCCAAACCCCTCAGCCATGCTGCAAAAGAGCCTGATTTTTCTCCTTTGGAAAATTAGTCTATTCACTCAAAATCTCATGGAAACAATTATTGGTTTTCCCTGTAGAGCTCACTTTAGTTGACTGCTGCCTAAATCTTCCTTATTCTGCAACACTGTATATATATAAGAATTATATGTTACAGCCAATATCCAAATGCCTTCTATCTCCTATAGTTGTGAGAGACAAATTGGTAACACAGTGAATTATTTCAGTTTAACGTTCTGTTCTCAAGACAGACTGCTGGTTGTTAAAGTCAAGCATTATGCATTGATAATGATTCTTCATAAACGAAAGTGTGAACAGATTTCACAAATATTTCCAGGTTCACAGGTATTTTATAGGTATTTTCTCCTGACACTAAATACTTAAAGCAAAATGTCTTGTTTAATTATACTTGGGAAAGGAAAAATAACACAATGGAAATGTTTGCTTATTTTTCTGATTCCTTCTCCACTAAGGATATTTGCTGACACTATTTATGTAACCACATGTTGACATTACAGTGAATACCAAGTACTTATGTAACTTTAAAATATACCTCTATACATTCGAAGTAAATGAATTCTTCAAAGTGATGACAGAATGATCCTGGATGCTTGGCTAATGGGTGTGTGTCAGTAGATGGATGATGAAGTAAAGGAGGGAAGATCTTCAGAAAGAAAACTCACCAAGCTGTCTCTAGCGAGATACATTTCATTTACTGCACTACAATTACCTGTGTTTGTTTCTGCCATTTAACAGAGAGCATCTATCTCACCGTTTGAACCATGTGTTCTGTACAATGACAGCCATGACCAGGATCCATTGGATCATGCCCAGACAATGTCATACTGAAGAGCCATTTTCCCGAAGGGCAGAGTTGCTCTCTTTGAGGATGGGGATGTCTCTCTGCTCTGAGTCGTACTCAGTCCCCAGTCCATTCACCACACTCCAACCAGAATTATAGTTTTTTAAGGTCTTTCTGGGGGTAGGAGGGATAGAACAACTTTTCTGATTAGTATCACTTCAATTTCATGATCAAAACATTCAAAAGACTTCAACGCTGCCTGGAAATCTCCCTACATTTCTCTGTCAGCTGGCTCTCTCTCGTTGTGCTTAACAAATGTTGCCTGTGTTGTCCCCTCTACTAAATCTCCAACTATTCCCCCCTTCCTCTGGCCTCTGCTGATGATCTTACCCTATGCTTTACTGGAAACAACAACAACAACAAAAACAAAACCCATAAAGCATAGCCCCCACTTTCATTCCACAACTAAATGTTCAAGGTCTTTTACCCAGCCCCTTTCCTCTCTGCCTCTCTAGCTAAAGTAGATCAAGTGTTTGTTCCATTAAAGATCGACTCGGGTTGCCTGGGTGGCTCAGTGTGTTAAGGCCTCTGCCTTCGGCTTGGGTCATGGTCCTGGGGTCCTGGGATCAAGCCCTGCATCGGGCTCTCTGCTCGGCAGGGAGCCTGCTTCCTCTTCTCTCTCTGCCTCCCTCTCTGCCTACTTGTGATCTCTGTCTGTCAAATAAATTAAAAAAAAAAAAAAAAAAGATCGACTCAACTCTACACACTCTGGTCGTTACCTCCTCCATACACTCAGGAGCCTACCTTCATAGGTCATCGTCACATCTCTTACTGCCTCCTTAACCTCTTCTTCATTACTGAGGCTTACCTATCAGCATTCAAATGCACATTAGTTCATTTTATGATTGGGGGAAGGAAGAGATAGAGAGGGAGGGAAGAGGAAGGTAGAAGGAGAGTCTTTTTTTTTATATCCTGATCCTTCTCCAGCTACAACCTTATCTTTCCAACTTCTCTTCCCAGCCAGAGTTCTTGAAAGTTACCTACAAAGGCTCTCAACCATTCACTACCCTATCTTCCTTTACTCTTCAGCCCTCCGTGGCCAGTTCTGTCCTTCCGTACTGAAGCTTCCCTTTTAACGGTCACCAATTGCATCCATGCTGTCTAACCAGGAGACCCTTACCAGTTCTTACTTTCCATGGTCTCTCAGCTGTATGATAACGCTCACCGTGCTTGAGAAAATGAGTTCTGAGTCTTATGTAAGTCCGGAATCACAGTTCTACAACAAACAGGATGTGTGAGCCTTTTAAACTTCCTCATCTATAAATGGGGATAGTAATTATTTCCCTCTATTGTGTGGTGTGGGGTGTGTGTGTGTGTGTGTGTGTGTGTGTGTGTGTGTGTGTGATGATTACATGATATAATCTATGTGAAGTGCTTGACCTTATACCTGGCACATAGCAAAATGTTGCTAGTTTTTATCGTTGGTAATATTACTGGTGTTCATTCTTCCTCATTCTCTTACCTTAAACTTCATGAAACAATACTCACCAGAGGAAGTGAGACAGTTGCTCAGTCCCCTGAACACAGTCTATAGGGTTGGAGCTATGTCACAACCCCCCATGGCTTTGCCCATGAGTGGAAGTGTTGCTGTCTTTCCTAAACAACTTTTATAGCGTGATCTGGGGCCTGTTCCCAAAGGGTACTCCTAGAAAGTCTGTGAAATTCCCCATATCCTTTAATGAATCTCTTTTTGAGGGAATTAGCCCAGCTATATTTGGCTTCCATTGCTGCAACTAAAAATCCTGATAAAACAGTCAAATTTCTAACTCATCTTATTCTTCTCTCCAAATTTCAGATTCATATATTCAACTGTGCCCTTGTCATTCCCACTCAGATATTTCGGAGCCATCTCAAATTTAACATGTGCAGAACTGAACTATTGATCTCCCTCTCTCCCATCCCAAACGGCTTGCTTCCTAGCATATGGCAACACATCAAGAGCCTGGAAACTATAACTGAATATTCTCTTTGTTATCCTCCATATTTTCTAAGTGGCCATTTTTGCCTGCAAAATACATCTTGAATTGGTCCAATCATTTCTACCTCTATTTGGTACTACCTTAAATCAATCACTACTATCTCACAAATGAACCAAAATGCCTGATTTTAAAATTTCTCACCCATGGGATGCCTGGGTGGCTCAGTCAGTTAAGTGTCTGCCTTTGGCTCCGGTCATAATCCCAGTGTTCTGATCAAGTCCTGCATTGGGCTCCTTGCTCAGCAGGGAGCCTGCTTCTCCCTCTGCCTGTCGCTCCCCCTGCTTGTGTTCTCTCTCTCTGACAAATAAATAAATAAAATCTTTAAAAAAATAAATAAAATCTCTCACCCTTTCCCAATTTGCTTTCTTCTAGTGCATTCTCCTCATAACAAAGTAAATTTCTCAAAACAGAAGTAATGTTATTCCCTTACTGAAAATGTCTTAATGGTGTCTCATTGCTTGCATGTGGGGAAAGAAAAGATTCATAAGACTTACAATCATTTCCAAAGCCCTGAACAATTTGGCTTCTGGTTCCCCCTTTCACTGAATCCTATACCAACCCTGCCATTTATTTCACCAGGACCTGTACTTTCTGACCTCCTTTCACCTCTTTAAAGCAGATGGACTTTTCTGTTTTAGGACATTTATACATGCTGTTTCCTCTGCAAGGAATGCTCTGCTCCCTAGCATGACCTCACACCAAACTTTGGAGAGACCTTATTATGTCAATGTTAGTGCAATGTTCTTACTACGCTCTTTTGAGTCATGTTTTACTTTTCCTTCATAGCTTTTATCATACCTGGAAATTACCTTTTTTTTTTTTTTAAGATTTTATTTATTTGAGAGAGAGAGAAAGAGAACATGAGAAGGGGAGGGGCAGAGGGAGAAGCTGACTCCCCACTGAGCAGGGAGCCTGACACAGGGCTCCATCTTAGGACCCTGAGATCATGACCTGAGCTGAAGGCAGCTGCCTTCAGCCACCCAGGCACCCACTGGTGATTTATTAAAGCACAGGGACAGGACCCGTGGGCAGAAAGAGCTGCTGCCAAAGTTATCTATTTCTTGATGTGATTATTATTTATCTTCCCTGTTTGTCTGATTTTTATGAAGATAATAACTAGTCTGTTTTGTTTATCTCTAACATTTCAAGCTTTGTGTGGTGCCTGACACATAGAGTTGTTTGCTATTCAAAAATATCTGTCCAATGTTTAAATTAGCTATTTCCATTGGTAACATCCCTAATTGCCCTACAGTCTGTGATGCTTCCTTTAAATGGCTCTGGGTGCAGTCTGAAATAGAAAGGTAGGAATGATGGGACTGTGTGACAGGACAGATTCAACAGCCAAACTTATAAATCTGAAAGCCCAGTCTGGCTATTTTCTCAGATGACTAGATGCAATTATGCTTCCGGATCAGGGATGAATTTGTTTGGTAGATACCAACTAGTTTGGCATTTCAAAACTCCATGATCTGAAACATACAAATAATGTCTCAGAAAAGAATTACTGTGACTTAAACAGCACTTTTATATTAACAGATGTTGAACAATAACTGTGATGTTCAAAAACTGATTATTAGGATGATGTAATTCTTAGAAGGGAAACACAGGGAAACTCTGTATTCCCACCATACTCACTAGAGTATTTTATTCCTATGTTACACGTACAGTGACAATACAAATCTGGGACTTCATCTGCAAATTACTTACAAAATGTTTTGTGGAAAGACAGCCTCGGGGTAATAGACTCAGGCTTTTCGAAGCCATGTTAACTTACGTAATTTCTTATGTTAATTTACAAAAGGTGACTTTCTTATGTCAGTAAAACATAACTATCATCATCTATGTATAAAAATGTGGATCCTAACTGTGAATATATAGATGCAATGACAGAGACAAAGGGGGAGAATTACTTAAGAGCGCTAACATTTGGGGCACCTGGGTACCTCAGTCGGTTCAATGCATCTGACTCTTGGTTTTGGCTCAGGTCATGACCTCAGGGTCCTGAGATAAAGCTCTGTGCTCAGCAGGGAGTCTGCTTGAGATTCTCTCTCTCCTTCTCCCACCATCCCTGTCCCCTACCCACCCTCCCACACTCTCTCTTTCAAATAAATCAATCTTTTATTATTATTATTATTATTATTATTATTTTTAGTGCTTACATTCTTACTTTACAGGTTTAAGGTCATCCTATGTAACTCCCTCTTCCCAGTGTCAGGAATCACTTCAGCTTTGAAGAGCAGTTTTCCTCACTGACCCATGCGTCTGTCTCAGGGATAAGCATGAAATCTTACCATAGAATACACTTACTCATATCAAAGCAATTCACTTTTCAGCTGCCTCTTTGGCTCACAATAAAAAATGGTGTATGTGATATATGGAAACCTCAAAAACCACAAAGCTAAATAAAAATAATAGTTCTGGGCAAATAATCTGTGGCAAGGATATCTATGAATACTCTTGGTATTTATTTTAATATAGTTCAACAGGGTTGTTTGCTTTCGAATCAAAGAGCAATCTGTATTTCCATTTATCTTCCTCAGAAGCAGTAACAGAACCTATCTTGGTAATATCTATCGTGGGTAAAAAGGGGAAATAATTGGACCCAGGGCTCTCTCAGATGACGCAAAACATGTCCTTTGATGATTCTCAGCAAATCTTATAACACAGACTATAAACAACCGCTAGATTTAAAAGTCACAAGGGCATAGTCCTAGAGTTCATGTAGCAGGATTGTAAGAAGGTTACAACTTCCCCTGGAATCAAGTGAAAATGCCATTGTTAGACTCCAAGTGAACTCTCTTCATAACCATTTCTAGAAATAACCAGAGCCCTATGCAGGTGCACGTGCATTCTGATGCTTCCTCTATGTCTGGATGTGAGTTGATGTGAGGTAACAAGGGTAATTTTCAGACCAATTGGCATGACTACATGGTTTATGGTTATAGTGAACATCCCTAGTGACTACTGTGCAAACAGACCCCACAACAGCCAAACGCCTGGGTTCTGATCTGGCTCAGCTACTACCCAGTTCTGCAAATTCTAACATCTTTTGGCTTCAGTTTCTATAAATTGAAGAAAAATGGAATACTTTGTCCTTAAGATCAACCGCCAGTTCCAAATTCTTAATCAGAAAAACTATGGCAGGTGTAAGAAAATAATTAATGGTCTACAGAATTAAAATCAGAGACTTGCTGAGGTAAGCAACAAAATTTGCAAAGGACAATGTAAGGTTCATTTCCTTCTAGACTAGGTAAACTTGTACCCAGTATTTATGTGGACTTGAAAATTATAAGTGTTTTAAATAAATTAATTCTAAAATGAAGGCATTTAAAATTATTAGCTGCTTATCAGCGTGAAACACAAAGAACACTGAAGTGTGAGATTTTTCCAGCGAAACTCATCATTAAACTTTCACTAACAATGCCATAATTTCCTTTCCCCTCTGTGATCACACCATCTCCCAGGTACAATTTTAGGTTTAACAGTCTTAAAACTAGCCAAGACTAGGAAAGCTGAGCAGGCAAATCAAATGATTGAGTTTTTAAAAGTTTTACAGGTATTTAAGCCTTGGGAAAGCTTAATTAAAGTTAATGAAGAATTTAAAATGGGAGTGAAAATTAAAGCAGTAGGAAATGTTAGAGAAAAAAATTACTATTCAGTTAAAAAAAATCCAGGAAGAGCCACAGGGAACTGATGCTAATCATCCTCGATTGGAGGAACTAGCGCTGGCAAATGCAGGAAGTGACCCAAAGAAACCAAACTGCAGAAATGTGAGAAGGAAAGCAAAAGTAGGGGAGGCGTGAAGAATGGAGAATGCAACAGAGATCTTATTTTTCAAGCAGAATATTGATTCTGCTTAACCATGCTTTTCCCAACTTTCATATAATCATAAAGACAATCAGAATATCCCCAGCTCTTTGGGCTGCCTGAGTGGCTCAGTTCGTTAAGCAACTGACTCTTATTTCAACTCAGGTCATGATCTCAGGGTTGTGGGATCGAGCCCAGCATCAGGCTCTGCGCTGGGCATGGAGCTTCTTTGGGACTCTCTTTCCCTCTGCCCCCTCACCCTTAAAAAGATAGTATCTTCAGCTCTTCAAATTCACTCACTCACCCATTCATTCAACATTATATTTGGATCTCAGACTATCAGAACATCTGGTGAGTTCTGTACCACTAAATTCACTACCCACCCATCCTATTAGAATAGATGGCAATTGCATTTCCCAATCATATGAAATAAAATGTAAAATTAAAAACCTCATCCTATGTGGTTACTGGTTACCAGTTACTGGTTACTCATCTTGAACCAAGCTTATCCCTGACTGATACTATCAATAAACGAACACATAATAGAACATTTTTGGGACTAATTTACTGCAGATATATATTAGGCATTTGAATCAGCAGTGTTTTAATTTATCAAATAATATTTGAAATGTACAGAGACTAGAACGCCAAGTAGATGGTCCAAACCTAAAGATGCTGCTTTCTTTTGCTCAATCACAATAAGAAAGATCACATCAGGAATTATCACTGTATGGGTACCTGGGTGGCTCAGTAGGTTCAGCATCTGCCTTTGGCTCAGGTCATAATCCCAAAGCCCTGGGTGGGGCTCCTTGCTCAGTGGGGAGTCTGCTTCTCCCTTTGCCTCTGCTGCTCCCTTTCCTTCACTGCTCCCCCTGCTTGTGTTCTCTCTCTGGCTCTCACCCTCTCAAATAAATAAAATATTTAAAAAAAAAAGAATTATCACCTTAAAAATTACCACATGTGATTTACCTGAATCCCAAATAGATATATTTCCAAAGCATAGCACCTGGGAGAAATACAGCATTAAAATCAGCTCACAGAGTAACTGTATTTACAGTAATGCACAGAAAATGGGCTAACCTCGGCACTCTCTGATTACAGGGCATAAATATTGTGTTCAGCCATTTCTTCATAGTTGGCCTGTAACATGAATAATAAAAACTATCTCAAATAGTCTATCAGTTGTTAAAATAAAGGAACTGCCCACTAAACTTCTAGTATTCTCTTCTTTTTTAGGAGAGAGATGGGGGTTCCAAATTCATACTAGAAGTAATAAACATAAAATAATATCATGGGTACTAAATGCCCACATTTGGAGGATTTGGAGAGTGATATAAGGCTAATGACAACCATGATAGAGTGGGTTGCCGAGGGACTGTGCCCCCGCATACCTTAATCTCTTCTGGCTGTCAAAACATCAAAGAATGTGCAAGAGGGACATACATAGTCAAAGCCCAGTCTTAATTTCCTGGGGGCATCGACTGGCATGCCAATTAATGAGAGAGTAAGAACTGTGATCCCCTCTTCATGCCGTCTTGGAAGCAAGACCCACCAGGCAGAATAGCAGCCATGAGAAGGGGCTGACTGTTAACAGCTGGAACTGAGGAGGGACATCTTTGGTTGTTGGAGGTGCTCTGTTTTCATAGACAAGCTGTGTTGACTATTAAAAAAAATTAAAATGTGCTGTTTTTCATCAGTAAGCATTGCCTTTGAAGCCTATGCGTAGTTAAGGAAGCAAAATTTATCTACATCTGACATCGGTTGCAGGGTCTAAACTTTGGCAACAGATTAATGCCAGGAACCCAAATGAAAAATGAAAAATGCTGAGGCACATAATACAATGGCTCTGATTTAGTGATGGTCACACAGCAATTCATATTTACTGAGTGCTACAATGGTTTCTGTTACTTTTTCTTCAGGACAGATCTCTGAGGTATTATCTCCATTGTTTTTTGTTGGTTTTTTTTTTTGTTGTTGTTGTTGTTTTTTAGGTGAGAAAGATAAGGCATTGAGTAGTTACTATGAAATCATAGAGATTTAGTCAAGCTATGTCTGCACACACAAAAACAACCTTTTGGAAAATAAAAATGAGTCTAAAATGCTTGCTTGACAGTAAACAGACTAGTGACAAAGAAATGTTTTCCTAGTAGTAAAATTTCACCCCCCCAATAATGTTACAATTCCAATATATAAACAAGATAACAACTACATTATTTTTGTAACAATTTTAAGTATAGATTTCCAGCATTTATTCATTATTAGGGCAAATGATGTTTTTATGAATATAAAATTTAAAATCAGAGGGCATGAATAATAGTTTCAGGCTTCTATCACCCTCAGCAGCTGTGAATTTCAGAACTCCTGAATTCCACAGACCACAGGACCACTGGGTATTGGGGGGAGATGTTTGCTTAACTTAGCATGGAAAATTGTAAGTTCAATAAAACTGTTACAATCGTGTAAACACACCACAGTGTGTAAAGTGGGAATGTGTCAGAACCCTTCAGTTCAGTCACTTAGTCAACTATCCAGTCTGGCTAGGGGGTGAGGGGACAGTTGTGGGGTGAGATGGGGAGAACCACCAGCAGAGGCAGCTACACAGGGTGATTGAAAAGGGACAGGAAAGAAGGCTGTGGTTCATGGAAAGGCTCCTTCCTCATCCAGGTTACAGATCTGTCCTCTCTCTAGCAGCAAACAACCAACTAAAATTAATAAGGAGGGACGCCTGGGTGGCTCAGTTGGTTAAGCGGCTGCCTTCGGCTCAGGTCATGATCCCAGCGTCCTGGGATCGAGTCCCACATCGGGCTCCTTGCTCGGCAGGGAGCCTGCTTCTCCCTCTGCCACTCTGTCTGCCTGTGCTCTCTCTCTCTCTCTCTCTCTCTCTGACAAATAAATAAATAAAATCTTTAAAAAAAATAAAAATAAAAAAAAATAAAATTAATAAGGAGATGTTAATGGTTATATTAATTTTTTTAAGAAGAAATAGCCTGAAGCTGATGACCTAGAGGCTAGAGCTGTCTCAATCTGCTGACAAAGAATTTAATGGAACTACAGAACAAAGGAGGGAAAATGAAGAAAAGTAGGCAGAAAGGCCGGGTGAGATTCAGCCCACTGGAGTTGATGGTATAATGTGTGCTGAGACCACACAATTTCTGAGGGCAATTCAAGAGCCAGAGGCTGAGTCATGGTTCATGGACTCACAGAAGCACTTCTCAACAGAAGCTAAATGGGGTGAATCCAGACTCCAGAAAAGATAAGGCCATGCCTCTCCAGGGCCAAAGGGATCTGAAGAGAATGGTCTGGCCTTGGACATGAGGGAGGAGGAGGGAAAGTAAATTACAGAGAAGGATGGGAACTAGTGAGTGGAACCAATGAGCAAGACTGGATGATGGGAGAACAGGATCCCACACTTGAAAGACATGGAACGACCTGAGAGCATCCTCTAATCCGAGAAGTTTGGGGAGGACATGGTTGAGGCACACCTATTGCCTATCAGCTCTGTCCACAGTCTCTTCAATGCCTCAGACCTGGGCCCAAGTGAACAGCGAGGCACCGAGTTACCAAGCTGCTCTGTGTGAAGGCGGCTTTCTAGATCAAGTGCAGTGAAATCCTTTGGTGCTTTACAAAGGGAAGCTGTGGAGGACGTGTGCTAATGAATTGGAAGGGAGGGATACATTTTGAATAAAGGAGACCAGAAACTCCAATAATGGATTCCTTGAAAAAGAATCCTTATTCCCCAAATCTGTGGAATAGAAAATTAAGCTTTTACACAGAAGCAGCAGTGGGAAGTGACTTGGGGTAGCATTTCTGTTAGAACAGAAAATTATGTGATTGAACTTTGTAAAGTAGAAAGAACTAAGAAAGGGAAGTGATACTGAGGTAGCCCTGGATTTGAGTCCTTATTTCACAAAGTGTGTGTGTGTGTGTGTGTGTGTGTGTGTATTATTTCCTTGAATTTAAATGTGGCAGATGACCATTATTGAGAATTTAGAAAACAGATGGAAAAATAAAAAGAGAACTATTCAATCTTAAACCTTCCATTTAGACATGACTACTGTTAATAGTTTGGCACATTACATACCAAGCTTTATCAATATGTACATCTGTACCTTGTTTATAAATAAAATAGGGATCCTAATGCTTGCTTTCTTTACTTGTCAATACACTGTGTACTTACCATCTTAAAACATTATTTTGCAGGGTATGTGAAATTCTATCGCTCTTACTAGGTTTCCAAAAGTTAAAAAGTTAAGTCTTCAAATTACCACTATTTCAAATAAAGTTGTGGATCAACGTCCTTGGTTTTACTTGCATTTACTTGGTTACTGGAAAGATTCAGTATTTTGCATGTCTTGGGCTGTTTGCATTTCTTTTGTATATTGCTTTCAAGTCTCCGGTCCATTTTTCTCCTGTGGTCGTAAGCTTTTTTAAACAGCTCTCTGTATATTAAGTATATTAATCCACCCTCTGCCATAGCTATTTAAAATATCATTGATTTGTCTTATTTCATTTATGGTATTTTCTTGCATATGGGAAGCTTTATATTTTTGTGGAGTTCAGTGTTTTCCCTCATGGTTTTTGGTTTTGGTGTCAAGTTTTGAAAGCTCTCCTCTGTGCTACAGCCACACATACATATTCACCAGTAGTTTCGTCTAGTTCTTCCAAGGTGTAATAAGATTGGGGCTTACAGGTTGGAAGACATCCTTAATCCTCATGTTAACACTGCATTGTATTCTGCCACCACTGATCTGAGGGTTAATCTGATCTGTGTTTAATTTCATCATAAAATATGATTAATATTAGTATCTACCTCATAGAACAGCTAAAAATAATAAAGGGGATAATCCATGTAAAGTATATGCCATAGTGCCTGGCATATAATAAATACTAAATAAAACCTAGAGATTATATAACATTTGTAGTAGGGATACTACAAATGAACATGAGTTTGCAGAATACTATAAGACAAACTTAAATTTATTTTTTCCAAATTTGCTCCAATACTATATTTTGAATAATACATATTGTATCCCATTAATTTGAAATGCTGCTACTCTATACAAAATAACTCCAGGTGTTTGGATACATTTCTAGACTTTTTATTGATGTTCATTGATCTGTCTGGCTGGTAAAGCAATATTGCTACCATATTACAATCAGTATGGCTGAATGATGTTTTAATTACTTTCATTGCAACTATCCCACCATAATTATTCTTTTTTTTTTTTTTTTTTTTTTTCAGAAAATGCCCTTGACTAAACAGGTTGCCAAAACTCCTGGTTAAAGTTCCAAGAGGGAATTAAACAAAAGTATATGAAAATGTCATTCTTCTAAAGAGCACTCCAAATGGCTCCTCTAAATATTTGTACAGAAAGTTCAAGGTGAGCTTTTTTGTCTAAATCCAACCTTAACCCTAATCACTGTCTAGGTTCTGTCCGGTAGAGTATGAGTGTACAAAGGCTAGCAAAGAAAGAAAGAAAGAAAGAAAGAAAGAAAGAAAGAAAGAAAGAAAGAAAGAAAGAAGAAAATCAGGTTGTTGTTTTTTTTAAAGATATTATTTATTTATTTGACAGAGAGAGAGCTCACAAGCAAGTGGAATGGGAGAAGGAGAAGCAGGCTCCCTGCTGAGCAGGGAACTCAATGCAAGACTCAATCCCAGGACCCTGGGATCATAACCTGAGCGGAAGGCAGACACTTAACTGACTGAGCCACCCAGGCACCCCAGAAAATCAGTTTTTTAAGCCTTCTTTGAAAAGACCAAATTAATGAATACATTAGCCTCCTCAAATCATTCCATAAACCTAGAGACCTTGATTCATCACAGGATAGCGGTCAGCCAACCCAAGCAGACCCTGCTTCATCCATTAATTACCGTGAGGAGGAAGAGACCAAACCCCTACAGAGACTGAGAATGACAGTCAAGTGCCAACCACTCTCCCTCCCAGTCCTTCTGCACTGCTGGGAATGGCTTGGTGCCCAGGGGGTTCTTACCTGTTTCCCTCCCTCCCTCACTAGGTCATCAGTCCTATTGAGTAGGAAGCTAAGCAAGTGGCAAGACAGAGATGCTGAAAGTGCTACTCTTTCTAAGAGAATAGATTTAAAATCCCCTCATAGAAATAGTAGGAAAAAAGGAGCCCTTTACCAACTTGTTTCAAATCAATAGATGTTGTCTTCACAGTGGCCTGATTTCTGTCCCGTCTCCTATGTAATGATTTTGGGGTCCTGTGTGCAAAGATGTGGCTTGATAGATCACTGGAAAGGCCGAGTTATTAACTACTACAGCACCATGTTCACGTTCCTACTCTACTGGGTTTTTATTTCATAATAAATACCTTAAGGCTTTCCAAATTACTCTAAATTTATATTTTATAAGAGGTTCTTTGGGTTCTTTAACCTTCTTCAGGGACTGGGAGGCTTAAAGGAAGATTAAACGGAAAAGAGATCTCTTAATAGAACTGTGTAAATTATGCTGAAGATAGAATAAGCAATGAGGAAAACTGCCATTTTTCAAATTAATTCTGGCCATCAGGTAGATCGGGAGTGTGAAGGTGACAAAAACGATAGGCAAACGTGTGTCTGTGATGTCTTAAGTCTCAGGAGAGCTAGCAAGAGGAATGATACATTTAACCACATGTATAGAAGTCAGGAGGGGAGCCTTCAAAAAGTCCTGATAAAGGGAAGGATGAAATTACAGCTGAGAATCTGAAAGGGAGGAAAGCTCAAGGGGTTCATTAGACTATTCAGAAAGAAATTTCAGTTTTTCTTCTGCAAAGAATTCAGAAAACAAAGAGGCAGGAAGAAGACATATCTAAAGAGATCAACAGGAATCTGCAATGACCTCAAATTTCATGAGAATTTGCACACACAGTAGAAGGGCAAATAATAAATATTTGTAAGAATATTTATAAAATACAGAGTCAGGAAAGCAAAAGCACATAGTAAGCTAAGGCTTGGAAAAAAATACATATGGTAGGAAATACATTCTCTTTCCCATCTATCTCCCCTTCCTCCTCCACCTTCCTCTTTCTCTTAAAGTGCCATCTAGTTCCAGAAGGGCCAGAAAAGCAAATGTCTTTTTTTCCTCATAGAGAGGATGATTAATGACTGTTTGCAGGTGGAGTGTGGTTCTACCTCCCATTCCCCACTGTAGTGGAGGGCAACTGTCAATCAAAGATGGTTAAGACCAGTGTTGGCATGAACCTTACTGGTGGAAGAGACTGCAAAAGGCACTTTCTAATTCTGAATGCACCAAAGGCTGTCAGCCATGTGCACTTACGAGTGACCATACGTCCTGGTTTGCCCGATACAGTCCCATTTGTGGCAGCCTTTCTGGCATACTTATTAATAGACCTCCTTTCTCTTTTAAAAATATCTTTATTGGGATGGCAAGTTATATGGTCATCTCACACCTATATCAGCATGCCAAGGGTATTTCATATTTAATTGTTTTCAGTAACCTTTGAGAATCTATGGAGAACAGAAGTGGTGCTGTGACGTTGAGATGAGCAGATGTTCTCATTTTCAAAAGTGGGAAGAAGGAGGTGTTATTGTATCTGGACTAAAGAATGCAGACTTGGTAATCTGAGGGACAGATCATTGTACAGATTTTTGTGATGACTTTGAGAGAAAGCAAGCAGCCACCAAGAGGGAACATGGATTGATAGAGACCAAATTAGGTGAATTCCATCTTAATTCCTTCTTTATTCAGGCGACCGTAGTACATGTCATGGGATTTCTATAGAGAGATCAAATTGGATTTTAACAAGACCTCAGACAAAGTTCTTCTTCATATTCTTAGAGACGAGGATAGAAATATGAATTGTCATACAGTTTGTTGAATTTTAATTGGTTGGATGACTATTCCAAATAGTGTTGACTAGTGTTCACTAATGAGCAACATTAGCGCTGCCCTTGGCACTGTCCTTTTCAATATTTTTCTCACCAAATTGGATTAAGACATGCTGATCAAAGTTACATGTGATGCATGGCAATAGCAGATACTGAGATGACAGAGTCAGAATCCAAAATTATCTCATCAGACTGGGAAAATGAGCCAAGACTTAATATTAAATTTCATGGGGAGAAACAATTTCACAGGGAGAAATTTATTTTCCAAAAACAAGTTGCACAAAAAGAAGAGAGGATATGGGATTATGTCAGAGCACATATGAAAAAGAAATAAGGGTTTTTTTTGTTTTAATAAAAGTCATATTGTGATGAGTTGGCCACAAAAGCATTAACATCAAAATCAAGAGGGTGATATATCCATTGTACTTTGAGCCCAGGGTGTCACACCCGAAGTATCATGTTTCACTCTGGGAACCTCAAGCTTAAGCAACATAGTGACAAACTGGGAACCATGCAGAGAATAATAAAGATAGTAGGTGGTGACAGTCATTTTTTAAAAAGAATAATAAATTTAATTGCAGTAACAACATAGATTTGTAATCCTTGGTCTACATTCTGAAATTCAAAAAGTGTGAAAACCAAAAAATGTTTAACTCAATTGTTGCCAAATCCTGACTTGAAATGAGGAGAGAAGGTTACATATAGTTTTTATCTATTCCAACTCGGCATGCATATTTATATGTTTGTTTGCAGAAATATTAATGTACTTGATTATGGTATTCTGCCTTATGTCCCACTGGGAATATTACTTTCTCTCTCCATGTATCTCCATATCGCATTTTAAATAAAATTGCAATAATAAAAATTTAAAAATTTAACTGGTTTCAAAGGCTTGGGTTAAAGGACTGAGAACTAATAACAATGTTATTATATCAATACAATATATAACAGTATGTATTACAGAACATAATATCATTAACATAATAACAATAGCATCATCGGTAAAAATAGCTAATGTGGGAATAGCACTATGTGCCAGGGTGGTGTGGCAGTATCCAGACCAGCAAAGGCATCACTGTGGCCGAGGTTAGGACCCAAGAGCAATCCATGACCATGAGAAGCAACAAAAGTAGACTGTCAGGGGACTTTTGCCTCCCTCTTCACCCGTCATCTATACACTGGGTGCACTCCCAACATCCTTGGACAATTTAGGGAGAAGACCTCGAATGGGAGATAATGGACTTAGAGGACATACAGGGATGTTTTGCAAGGTGGATCCCTTTGATTAGGCTTTACTGGGGAAAGGGAAACTTAAAAAGAAAGGATCAGAAGGGGGCATGGGGCGCCCATCCTCCTATTGTCTTAATAGAAAGTGTGGGGCTTGAGGGAGCTACCAGATATGGTGTGGGTGGGTGGAGTTTCTTTTCCTTTCAAAGGGCAAGATTATGCTGGTCAAATTTGTCATGGTAGATGCTGAGTCCTAATAACTGCTAACTTATTAGTTATTATTTTGAGCGCTTTGATCCCTCCAAATATGCTGTTCTGAATTCTGACATTCAGAAGTATGTCTGGAACATAAAAGTTTAAAGAGACATTAGTGGAGAAGGTAGACTATATGACCTCTAAGTTACTTTCCAACTCAGGGTGTCTTTGGTTTTACTAGAAGCTCTGGAGAAGCATTTCATATTATTAATATTTCCTCTAATCTTAGTTGGCATTCTATTAGAGTTCTTCACTGATACTGCACAGAGAATAGAGAACTTAAATGTATCAATATAGACCTTTGTCCTCAATTCTATTCACTGATTCAGTGCAGTATAAACTGCACTCAGGTTGAACATCATTTCTACCTAACTCAAATGCTATAATTCAATCTCTTCTGATTCTTATTCCATCTTTCAACCCGACAGCCTCTTCCCATTTATTTCCTTCCCCTTCTCATGCTTCAGACTCAACAAAATCCATATTCTAGCTCTGCTGTACTGCTTAGCAGAGATTTGATAATCCCCAAATAGCAACTAGGTAGATTTATAGTTGTCTGTGTCATAACAGCTGGGGGATATAAAAGGCAGTGTGTTTTTCCCTAGTCATAATCCTTAAATGCAGGTGATAACATCTTCTGTGATCTATTTGGGATTCTTTCTCCCTTAAATAAGAGAGCACATTGTCTTCCTGCAGTGGGTGCTCCTACCCCCAAAACTGTATCTACAGAAATGTATCTAAGCTATCAATGTTGCCAAACTTCACATTAGCTATGTTCAGTCAGACTATGGAGTGGGTCAGATATAGATTTCTAGGAAACCTACCAGGTGCTATACTCCGTGTTAGATACTGGGAAAATAATTATAGTTCCTGGCCCCCAAGAACTCCCAATGTAAAATTAAAAAATAACTTTAGGGGCGCCTGGGTGGCTCAGTGGGTTAAAGCCTCTGCCTTCGGCTCAGGTCATGATCCCAGGGTCCTGGGATTGAGCCCCGCATCGGGGTCTCTGCTCAGCGGGGAGCCTGCTTCCCTTCCTCTCTCTCTGCCTGCCTCTCTGTCTACTTGTGATCTCTGTCAAATAAATGAATAAAATCTTTAAAAAAAATAACTTTAATTCAATGTAATAAGTGTAATAAAGGAGAGAGGTACAACTGGCCAGCCCCAGAGGGTCATGTGATTCCCAGACAGGAGGAAACATCATTTGTTCTGAGCAAGTTTCCATGGCAGCAAGGACGCCAGCTGACCATTTACCCAAATTACATTGGTGAAAGGCATCTAGCCATTGCTATTAGGTCTGTATATACCTGGGCACAAAACCTGGGTCAGGAAAATAATTGAAAAATAAAAAACTAAATGATCAGAGTTCTGGTCACATTTCCAGGCAGAGATCGAAAGTACACTAATATACCCTAAATGCAAAGATTAATGTGGGTCAAGTCCTCCATCTTCAGGGTTAGGTATGAGGACAGGAAAGGAACTTCCAGGCCAATCACTTTAGGCTCAAACAGCCTCTTTTTTTCTTTCTTTTCCCTTTTCCTTTCACCTTTCCTTTCCTTTAAAACCCCAGTGAGCCATTTAAATGTCATCATTTTCTATGTGTGCCATGACAGAAATGTGGGAAGTGGGAAGAACTGGAAGGATATGCCACAGACGTTTAGGTTAAAACTAAACTAATTAATTGATTCACAGATTTATTCTTTCCTTGATAAAGATATTAGGGGACGTCATCGTTTTCAAGCAGCAACATTGACAAAACACGAGCAGCATGAAGATTAGGTACTTAACTTTGTGATTTACTCACTTTTTTTTGAAACCTGCTTCTGTGCATAGGATTTCTATAGATCTTTTAAAAAAAAAAGATATGGAAAAAAATTGAATTCTACTCTTTTTTTTAAAATTCAAGATATATCTGTTATATGTAAATAGTAGATAAGTAGATATAGATTAGGGTCCTGAATTCAAGGAAAAGAATCCAATAATACTGTGGAGGAATCTGATTTTGAAGTCTCTTTGCCACTGTTGAGCAACTCAAGCTTTTCATCCATAAGGAACCACCGAGTGTTACGTTTGTGTGAAGTTGGGAATCTTCGGAAAGATTCTCCCAGCAAGGCAAAGAAAAATAAAAATGTAGCAAAAGGGAAATCTCTTTATCTGAGCTGCTTAAAGTACTTTTGAAGCAGTAGTTCCCCTCTTTCCGATAAACTAAGCCAACTCCTTAGAAGTAGTCCTATAAACAAAAAACAAAGACAAACCACAAAGCCGAACAACTTCTATTTTGTAAACAATCTTCCACTGAGAAGTAAGTACTCCTCTACCTGGAAAATGTTATATGAGCCTTCCGTGTGCTTGCTGCTGCCTTCTTTTTGAGAGATACCCCAGGTCATGGCTCTGGCTGCTCAGTGTCTCAATTTCAGGAGGAGAGGGCATTCTTCTAAATTGACTCCTGGTGAGGGCAGAGAGTCCTCCAACCAAACCATAGGTCTCCTCCACTGTTTTAAATTTAGATGATAAAAACAGGATTTTAACTAACAATTTGAAAACTGTTTTTAAATTCACAGATGTCTTTGAAACTCTGTAAATCATTCTTATTAAAGCTCCCCACTTGGGCACCTTTCTCAAATCCTTTTTTTCAAATTCCTGAGGCTTCTGTCTATAAAGCTCTCCATTACATTGTTTCTTCCTATTTTCCTACCATTTTATTCATTCAGCCTTCCTATTAATTCAACAAAAATGTGTGCCAGGGTCTACGCTAGGAATTAGAATTAAAAAGATGGGTAAAGTGCGGCCCCTTCCTTCAAGGGGCTTATAGTCCAATGGAGAACTCTACCAGTCCCTTTTTAAAATTAGTTCAATACTTAATTTTTATACCTCTAGAAGTATCATTAAAAAATGTGTATACTACAGAAAATCTTTCCCAAACTGATATTCTACCTACTATTACTGTTGGATGCATGGACAGACAATTTATAATTTAAACCTAGAATTTCCTGTGGTACAAAATTTTTAGTGATGATACATTAAAATCAAGTTAATCAGAGAATTTTAGGGCAGGAAGGGGTCTGTAGAGATCTTTTAGTGTAATGTTCTCATCTTCCTGACAAAACACCAGTGCCTGGAGAGTGAAATAATTTTATTTACTCAATAAATATAATTGGAGCATCAACCATATGCCAGGCACTGAGGTAGAGGCTGGAAATACAGTAATGAATGAGATCCACACTACTTGACTGTGTCATTAATAAGTAATTACACACATAACTTAATTATACCTTAATCGCTACAAAGAGAAGTAGGAGGTGATGAAAAAGTGCAAAATGGGGTGATGCAACCCAATCTGTATATTCAGGGGCTGCTTCTCTCAGAAGGTCCCATTAAAGATGGGACTTAACGAGCAGGAGGCTCATGCAGGTTGCAGAGCTAGTGAGATGCACAACTGGAACTAGAAGAGGGCCTGAGTAGCATATCCTCTGCTATAAATTGGCATGTTTCTTACTAGTGGTTATCTATCCTGCACAAGTGATGAAATTGTCTGTAGAAGGTCGTCTTTGGTTTATAAGCTTACCCCCTCCTGCCTGATCGTCTGCTCATCTTTCAACAACAGTGTTGCCAACATACATAAACCCCATTTCTTTGATCAAGAAGCACTTACTGCCACGTGTTGAATGTTCCCAAGAAGTGGAACTTACTTTCTAATTATTTTTTTTTTATCTTGAATGCCTTTTACGTCCAGAAAAATGATTATTAAATCACAAACTTTTTTTTTGTAGGAAATGATCATAGAATTGAGGAAGGGCACTATATAACATATATTAAATATCTGGATGTGTATTTTTCCAATAATTTCTTTCTGAGGGTGAGGTCTTGCCCCTCTGTGCCATGCAATACAATCTCTTTAACAACGCAAAGTGAGGAAGGAGTATTTTAGATTTATAACTCCTGTAAATAACCTATTTATCACTAATATATCCATTTTATTATTGTCTATGTGCTCTGACATACTGCTGACTAATACTATTAGTAGTGTGCTTTGCTTAGGGGGATACAAAGATAATTAACCTTGTGCCGTTCACCCAGAAATATTTGTTACATCCAACTTTTTGGTGAAATTCAGGTACCATCTGTGGTAATGAGCAATGGCCTCAGTGCTTGTCAAAGAAGGCCCATCATCTGACACTTGGAATATTTATTCTTCCTTCTGTTATCAACTCACTTGTATTGATTCCTACAAATACACACACACACACACACACACACACACGTGCACGTGTCTGATTACACTATCATCTTTTCCCTCTTTTCTGTGTATGGTTGCTTAAGATAAGAAAAAAGAAAAACATGCACTTTTAGAATCGAATAAGTGATTCTAGAACTTATGAATAAATACCTTCGAAATATTTGAAAGAACAGTGAGCAGGTACAGAAAATAATTGGGTAGGCAGCCAATTCCTTGACTCCTTAGTGCCTATATTTTTGATGCTTCACCTGCATCAGATTCTTCTGCAGAATAGCCAGTCCCTACCATGTTCCCTCCCCCTATTATTTTAGGATTCCTCAACAGGTATCTCATTATTTAGCAAAAGTTGCTCTCCCGCTCTGTGGCAGCAGCTTTGTCACCTTCACCAGCTCTGGCCCCCTTCAGAGAGTAGTCCGTCCTCTGTGTCCACAGCCCCCTGAGAGCGGCTCATCACTTCCGCTCATCCTGCCCATTGTGAGAATGGAATCTACTCCCACCATCCCAAAGTTAACAGGTGCTACTCCCTGACCATGACACCTTAGCATTAGGTTACAAAGTAGCCAGAAAGTACGGCGCATACATCTTACCCCAACACCGATTCCTTATCAAGGAAAAGAAAAACTAGGCTGAAACTCAAAGATTTGGAGATCCTCCAAACTGAACCAAATAATCACCTACTATAGACCAGGGACCTTGTCTTATTCCCAAGTATATAGACTTCCAGGTAACATGCCAACTTGTATTTTCTTTTAATTGCTAGATACATATATTTAGAGGCACACAGAGGAAGGCCCCTCTCAAATGGTAAGTTAGCATGAATGATCACCCCTTCCCCAAATCCCTATTTTTTTTTAAGATTTTATTTATTTATTTGACAGAGAGAGAGAGAGATCACAAGTACGTGATCTCTGCTCCTGCTGAGCAGAAAGCCTGATGCAGGGCTCAATCCCAGGACCCTGAGATCATGACCTGAGCCAAAGGCAGAGGCTTAACCCACTGAGCCACCCAGGCGCCCCTCAAATCCCTATTTCTAATCATAAATGATTATGTACCTAGGCAAGTAGTCCACAAAGACACAATTATTATTATTATTTTTTTTTTACTATGGAGATTTTTTTTTCCTTTTTCCATTATTCACTGTATTCATTATTTTTAGTCAGTTCTCATGGATAATCCTCTCACCTCTTTATGAATGTGTTTTACTTTGATTTTATGAGCTATCCCAAACCCAATACCTAGAAATAAATTAGCAGCTGCTCTAAGTTTAAAGAGCATCATTCAAAGCCAGGAACCTTCAAGACTGAACTGGATATATGCTTACTAATTCCCCAAGCACATTTGAATTATGCCATCTTTCTCAGCACAGATCTTTTTATCCCATAAATACCTGTGCTTATGTGCATTTCCCTTTCTCTACTATGTGATTCCTAGATCAGGGATAAATATTACCTTTTGTTGTATCCCACTCGGACCACATGCCTGACTATAACAGGCACTTATGAAATGCCTGTGGAAGGACTCACTGAATGACTGACTTATCGAAGACATAATACCATTCAGGGACCAGGTTAGACAATTTTTATAAATGATATGATTTAATTCTCATAATACTAGAAATCAGACATTATTGTCCCCAATTTGCAGATGAGAAAACTGCCACTTAGAAAGGGTCAACAACTTGACAAAGGTTACAAATCTCATAAAGGAGAGCTCTCTTTTGAACTCAAGGCTGTCTATCTTTTTTTTTTTTTTAAGATTTTATTTATTTATTTGACAGAGAGAGATCACAAGTAGGCAGAGAGGCAGGCAGAGAGAGAGAGGAGGAAGCAGGCTCCCTGCCAAGCAGAGAGCCCGATGCGGGACTCGATCCCAGGATCCTGGGATCACGACCCGAGCCAAAGGCAGAGGCTTAACCCACTGAGCCACCAGGTGCCCCTCAAGGCTGTCTATCTTAAAGCATGTCCTCTTATTCACCAGGACAGGGCTCAGCCCTGTGTGGTCTGTACTCCTCTGCCTGCCGTGTTACCCACATGACGTTCTGTTGTCATACAGCCTCACCCTTTCCTTTATGTTTTGCCCCTGGCTGCATTGTGCAAAGGTTGAGTGGTTGCAGTGGAAATCCTCTAGCCTGGAAGGCTAAGTGGTTTGTTACCTGGCCCTTTACAGAAGAGATGCGTGCTCTCTGCCCTCAGATATACTGAAGGCGTAGACCACAGGGGCCAGAAGGATGGGGGTTGGTGGGGGGGGAGCAGAGAATCTTGCCCCATTGAGAGAAGTGGTTTCTATATTTGCTGAATCCACAATTTTCTCCCACTCTTCACTCTAACACAACTGGGTTATTATGGGATTGTACAACTCCCCCACAAGGCCCTAATTTAAATTCAAACTGCCTTAGGTTAGTTAACGTTGGTCTTGTCCTGTTGCTGCCACAGCCTTATCTCCTATCCATCCCTGCTTGGTGTGATGGTTCCCTCATTCCCAACGCAGCCTCTGATATTTCAAGATGAGAACTGTAGAGAGCCGAAACTCTTGTTAAACAATTAATTAGACTTTCAAAGGGCAGAGATAAGGTAATCACATTCTTGAGCTCTCAATGTAAAGTGTGAAGACATTTTAGAACTTAGTAAGCCTTTCTCTTCTCTTGGGTGTCTCTTTCTCCCCTACATCTTGTCTCCCTCCCCCCCATCCCTCCACTTAACTCTTCATATGCGCATCTTATTGAATGTCAAGTATTTGTTACGTTAATTAAATAAAAGTCAATGCTCCTTTCTTAACATTAAACCAGGCATTTAAATATGTTAACATCTGACATAAGTTACACAGACAAGATATTTTTGCCTAGGCAAGGGCCTAGAAATTAGCTGCTTTTGTTGGAAAGACTTATGGTCTTTGGAAGATGGCAGGTCCTTCTCTCCCATTGCTCTTTTTATGAATGATGAGTTAGGAGTAGAATAAAAATTCCCTGGGAGAAAATAAATTTGGGCTGCGTTCTCTTTTCTGTAAGATCATTATTAAAACATTTCTGAGATTTTTAGATAACTCCAAATAAGGTCAAAAGGCAATAAATTGTGACCTCCATGAAATAAGGAAGGTGTTAAATTTGTTCACTACCGTACTCTACATTACCTAGTGCAGAGCCTGGTATGTAAATATTTGTGGATGTGGGGAAGGTAAGCAGGTGGGAGGAAATGATGCATTTTGTATATTATCACACTTGGTTTCCAGTAACGTTTGCTATGACGTGTTTCTTTCTGACACGACACTAGGAAAGAGGATACCCTATTTCACATTTTGATAGATGAAGTTTGAAGGAGCGTGGCAGAACTCCGCATGGGGCAGAGGCGTCCTCAAGCAACACACTGAAGATATCAGAAGATGGCTTGGATGTCCTCCATATCTGCAGGGCTGTGAGACTAACTGTACTGTACTGGGACATCACCAGGAGAAGCGAAAACCAGTAAAGGGCCTCTCCGGCAGCAATCCCTGAAGAGTCTGGCCTGGAGAGGTTTTGCCGCTTTCCAGGACATGAAAGCAGCTCTGTGACAAGAGGGACAGATTCATGGTAATATGTATTCAGTGCTGCAGATTCTCGGGATTATCTGGGCAGGGAAAGTCTGGGAGAAGCCTGGATGTTCTACCAGTTGAGAATAGGGAGCCCACGCACCTTGTGTTCTGTGTGTATCGTGTGAGGCTAACTGCGTTAGTCACAGGTTGTTGAGGCCCAGAAGCTTGGAACTTTCATGTCACCCTCTATTGCCGTTCTACACTGTGATCTCAGTGGAAAACAATGTGCCAACATCTCAACGAGTCTGTTACCAATTCCTTCTGCCCCAAGGTATGTGACAGACTAGTCAGAAATCATTGGCTTGGCTTGGCCCTATCAGGGTGCCTAAACGCCTACAATTCTAGCAGCTCACCTCCATCTGTTTTTATCTATCTATATTCATATACATATATTTTTTACTATGAAATATACTATACATACATAAAATGGAACAAAACATAATCATACAACCCAATGAATTATTACAAAAGAGACCCCTGTGTTATCACCACATGGGTCAGGAGATAGAGCACAGTTGGCATTTTCAGATGACCGCTCTGCACCCTCTGTACCCTCATGGACCCTCCTGTACTTTTCCGAGTCACAAATCTCTCCTCTCATCAAAAGAGAAGCCCTCTTACTTTTAAGACAACATGTCCTTGATTTCTGTTCTATCGTTTCTACCTAAATGTGCACCTTGGGTATCCTTAAGCCTTTTAGCTTAATTTTCCCTGTTTTTTAAACTTTATATAAGTAAAATCAAACTTTTTCTTGTCCTATTTGAAGTTCATCTAATGGAATACATTTATCTGTTTGGCTACTTTTGATTTTGCTTGTGAGAATCACCTTCACTGTTATGGTTGTATGTGGTTCATTTCTTTTCATTGCTGAATACTGCTCTATTACACAGACATGCTATAAATTGTGTATCTATTCTAGTATCGATGAACATATGGTTTATTTCTAGTTTGGCTTTATGCACATCACTATTATAAATATTATTCTTTTAAATATGTCCTGATGCAAAGAGATGTGTATTCCAATAAGCATGTAACTAAGAATGGAATTAGTAGATCGGTTGGCATGCCTGTCTTCCAGCATAATAGGTAGTGCCCATCTGGTTTGCATGGTTGAGCCAAGTACTCTCTTACCAGTACTATATGAGAATCTTTAAAGCTTCAGATCCTTGCAAATATGTGATATTCTCAGTATTATTTATAGATAGATATAGATAGATTTTTATAGATAGATATTGCTATCTCACTGGGGTTTTAATTTGCATTTCTTAGATTATTCATGGGATTTAAAATCATTTTAACTTTGGGGGCACCTGGGTGGCTCAGTGGGTTAAAGCCTCTGCCTTCGGCTCAGGTCATGATCTCAGGGTCCTGCGATCAAGCCCCACATCCGGCTCTCTGCTCAGCAAGGAGCCTGCTTCCCCCTCTCTCTCTGCCTGCCTCTCTGCCTACTTGTGATCTCTGTCTGTAAAAAAAAAAAAAAAAAAAAAAAAAAAAAAAAAAAAATTTAAAATCATTTTAACTTTGTTTGTGAAGTATATATTCAAATGATATGTTTATTTATTTTTTTTTTCTGTTGGGTTGTCTGCCTTTCTCTCAATCATCTGTCTTATTCTTTCCTTAATAGGTATTCTAGAATATATATAAGCACTCCACTTATTACATATATTGCAAATAGCCTGTCCTATACTCTGGCTTGCCTTTTCACTCTCCCTAAATCCAATAGGAGAAGACTTATGTTAGGAATCGTCAATTAAACATAGGAGAAGTGGGAACTCAGAAAAAGTCATTTAAAGGTAAATCTTGAATATACATTCATTTTTTTTTCCCCAGGAAATTAAGGAGGCTTCCAATGAATAGAACAAAATAACAAGGCTAAAGAGAATACAACAAAAACTTGACAGATCATACTTTGGGAGTAAGAGAGATTGTGAAGGAAGAATGGGTAATAGAAAAGCAAAGTCTCAAACTTTGATAGCCATATTTAGAGGAGCTGTCAAAAAAAAAAAAAAAAAAAAAAGAACAGTGAGATAAGAAAGTTGAAGATTGGTCCCCCAAGCAGGAAAAATTCAGGTCAAGAGAGTATCATTAATGATCTCAATGGCAGAACTTAACAGGCGTGATGTTTAATCTCATGTGTCAACTTGGCTAAGCCTACGGGGTCCAGTTGTTTTGTCAAACCCTGGTCTAAATGTTGCTGTGAGGTATTTTTTCATTGTGATTAACATTTAAAAGAGTAGACATTGAATAAAGATTATGCTTCATGAGGAAAGTAGGTCTCATCCAAACTGTTGAAGGCTTTAAAGGAAACACTGAGATCCCAGAGAATAAAGGAATTCTGCCTCCAGACCTGCTTGGGATGCCAGAACACAGTAACAGCTCTTTCCAGCCTGCCAGGTTTGTTGTTCACTGGCTTATCCTGCAGATTTTGGACTCACCAGCCCCTGCAACTGTCTGAGCCAATTCCTTAAGATAAATCTCTCTCTACAGATTTACACATTACCCGTTTTGTTTCTCTGAAGAACACTGACCAATGCACCAGATGACCCAAGGTTCCAAATATAGCCGGGCAGCATATGAACAGAGATGGAAGCAAAGTTTATTGGAATCAAGAAAATTGAGTCAATATGATGCTTGGATTAATTTCAGAACCATTGAGGATAATGAGAGAAATCATGTGTTTATCACTGAAGTTATTGAGAAAAATAAGTATTCTAAATGGGAACAAATGATGTCAACAGGAACTGAAGAAAACAGGGGCACCTGGGTGGCTCGGTGGGTTAAAGCCTCTGCCTTCCGCTCAGGTCATGATCCCAGGGTCCTGGGATTGAGCCCCGCATTGAGCTTTCCTCAGCAGGGAGCCTGCTTCTTCCTCTCTTTCTCTCTGCCTGCCTCTCTGCCTACTTGTGATCTCTGTCTGTCAAATAAATAAATAAAATCTTAAAAAAAAGAAAAAGAACTGAGGAGAACAGTATATAAGGACAGCACAGACCTTCAAAGAAGAGTGATTGTTGAGGAGGGAGTATTGATGGCAGAACAGGGTCTCAATGGAAACCAACACAGACTCCTTCTTCTTGTCTCACTAATACAACTGAGAGAGCAGTACTCTCGACCGAAGAAAGTTTTCAAGAAAGGTCTGTTCATCACCTATTGAGTGATCAGTAGAATCCTGGGTATAATTAAGAAAAGGCAAAATGAGTCTTCTAAGACTTAGAAGTATATTTTTGCTTAAAATACATATTCCCTGAGGTTTAAGAAGAAGTTTAAGAACAGAAATGCAGTTGTGCAGTGGAGTAGAGCTGAGCTGGGTATCAATAAAAGTGAGTTTGGGAAGTTGTGGACAGAAAGGAAGAAAGTAGAAGATTGACAGGTCCTCTAGGCTATCTATCATTTTCAGAGTCACAGAGATCTGAGTTTACATTCTGCACTCCTACTCCCATCCCCCATAACACACCCACACTTACAGCTATGTGGTGTGAAGCAGAGTTTTCCAGAAATGACCCTAAATACTCTTGCAATCATCTGAACAATAAATAGATCGATGTTTCCCAAGGGATAGGGTTACAGTGTTCTCCTCACACCAGAAGAAGGACTGTACTTGTCCCCAGATTCTCAGCAGCTGGATTTCTCACATAACTACAGTAAATAGTTGACAACTAAATGGAGAATGCCTGTCATCCAAAAATATCTATTGGCAGTGTCTTGACAAGTTGCTCATTCTCTGGCCCCATAAAAAGAGAGAGAAATTAGGGGCAATGTTCCTCCACTGGAATATAAACCCACTGTGTATCTAGCAGGAGGCTGCCTTTATCTACTTCTCAGGTGAGAGGTTGAAGGTCTCTGGGAATGTGTTCCTCCCTTACTGACGTTAACTTGTAAGATAACCCAGTAAACCCTAGTCCTTGCCCATGTGATTCTACAGATCCTTCTTGAGCTTTGTTGTACAACAGTGACCTGAGACAGGTAACAACCATCTTTAGCTTTGAAGCCCTAATCTGTAAAACAGAAATTATACCAACTATGATAATGAGTTATTGTGAAGACTAAGCAAGATAATGCATTTAAGATGCTTAGCACAGGGCCTATTTTATATAGCTAATAGAAGAAAATTTAGTTATGGCTAAAATAATTAAAACCAAGTAGACTCGGTTTCCCAATTAAATGAGAATGCCATGGTTCTGGCCTCAACAAAAATCACTCTTTCTATAACTGAATAGAAAGTGTCCATTAGAGTTGGGGGTAGGGGCTTCAATTAGGAGTAGGGTGACTGGAAAGGACATTAGTAAAAAGGGAGGACCTGGCCAGAAGTAGACCCACCTCTGCAAATTTACCCCACTAACATTGCATTACATTGCATTTCTACTTGTAAGAATGACCCAATAGCTACTTTCTTTATGTGTGCGTGTGTGTGTGTGTGTATGTGTGTGTGTGTGTGTCTGTGTCTGTATAATTCATGAATATACCAAATATATAAGTAGGTGTCTCTGAATGATCATGGGCAAATCTTTTACTGTATGTCTGAACTCTGACAAAATGTATCTGTGTGTAACAGTTGCTGGATTGATTAAATATTTGAGGGGGGAGTGAGGATTTGTCTTCTTCTGTTTAAGGTGACATGGACAGAGAACTGTGAGCTGGGAAAGTCTCTGGTTATTATAAGGAAAGTGTCCAGAGGAAAATATAAAAGATAAGCTCTAATCGTATAGTCAAAACAAAGGCCAGTTCTTGTGTTGGATCTGCTTCTGAATTTATTGCTACTGCTGCTAGGGCTGTCCCAAAGGAACAAAACTTCAGACATGGGTAAGACATTAGAGGAATGACACAGCACATGGGCCCACTGAGGTGCTGTCTGTGTCCCTGTAGGGATGAGACCCAGGTCCAGCAAGGAAGAAAGTGAGCATGTGAGCAGGAGAGTGAGTGGAGCCCATCAGCTTCTTTTTTCATCATGCTGCCCTTGTTCAAGAACAGAGCTAGCAGGGGAGGAGGAAGAGGAGACCTTCAGCCTTCACAGTGCTCCCTACAGACAACTCAAGGAATGCCATTCAATAAGAATTTAATCCCTTACACTACTCAAATCTTTGGGGCTTTTTAAAGTGCAAATTCAACCAGAAAAATCAAAATCTTATAAATCAGTGGATACTTAGCTTCAAATGTAAAGGCATAGACAAAGCTTTTTCTCAATGGTAGTTGTAGGGTGGGATAGAGAGAACAGAGCTCTGGAACTCGAGGGAGGGGGAACAGGCTAGGAGGAAAGGGAGCCTGAAGTGAAAGGCAGAAATGGAAGACAACGTTGCCTGCTCACAATGTGGGATAAGGCTTTTCTGATGAGGAAGACCTTGACGGAGGAGTGGGAGGGCTAACACTCTCTGAACAGTAGTCAGCCCTACTGTATATCACTAAAGTCAGAACCACATTTGGAGTATCAGAATTTAATTGTCACTCCTCAGTCTTTGAAGTTGTTATAATTGGGTCAAACACTGGAATAACGGCAAATATACAGACTGGCTGTAGAACGAGACGTAGAAACAACAGTGAGGAAACGTCTCCTTGTTGAGTCCCAAAGGCCTCTAGATGTTACCCACCAAGGATAGTGATTGCCAAGGCCACTCTGTATGGCCTTGCTGTCAACACACGGTGACATGTGTCAAGGGTGTTGAGGAGGGAAGTGCCTGTCTTCAGGACAAAGTATTACTTTTCCACTTGGAAGGTGTGTTCAATATGCCATCTTGGGAAGATTGAACTCTTCTAGCAGTACATAATGGAAACATACTATGGCACTGAGCAATAAACTGAGAATATTTCAGAATCCCAAAGACTACACTCAATATTGCTTCTCTTAAAAGCAGAATATAGAATTTTACACTGCTCTAACTGGAAACAAAACAAAACAAAACAAAACAAAACTGCAATTTTTCTCTATCCCCTAGCACTGTAGAGTTCCTTACTAAATTTGAATTTAGTTAAGATTACTTTAACTGAGTTATTCCTTCAGGAGTTGATTCCTACCAAATGTCAAATCCTGAAAAACTAAAATAATCACCTTCCAAATATCAGTCTTGTAAAACAGATGCAAGATCAGAAAATTAGTATAGGTCACACTTTTATGGGCAAATTCTTTTCACAGCCTCATGCTTTGTGTATTTAACTATTCTCATTAATTTATTTTAGCACAGAGAATGGTGTTCCCCTCCCCCTGCTTCTGCGTCCAAACCCTCAACAGGGAAGAGCTGGAAGGAAAAGTAAATAACTAAATAATCACCTCAAACTTCATTAACATTAATTAGACAGGCCACCTCCCTGAAAGAACACAACAGTCATTCTACTGGAATAACAAATGACAAAACAAAAATAAATGGCCAACACAGGTACAAAAAACCTGCTAATTTATTGGAGGCTGGTGGATAATCGGAAGTGTTATATTAACCTTATTCCTTTGTGACCCATTTTCAACCATATCTTTTCATTAGCAATGTTTCTTTTCCTCATTTTAAAAGTAATAAACATCCTTTTTGGAAAAACCAAGGAGATAGAGAAAGATATAAGAAAACAAGGAGAATTCATAATAAAGCTGCCAACCATACATAGTCATTGGAATATGGCAACATTCTTTTCTCAGTGTTTTGGCATATTTAAGTACTACATGCTACCCCTGTATATGCCTTGCATTTTATACTTACAAGGATGCTCTCTGTTCATTAAATTATTGTAACCTAAATGCCTTAGTACATTCTATTTTATTGCCACTGGTATGTCTTTTTTTCCTAACATAAAAAGCTTTAATAAAAATCTTTATGCACAAATACTTTTTAATTTCAGATTACTTGTTAGAGTAAAATTCCTGGAAGCAGTACTTTTGAACCAAAAAGTAAAAAGGGAATAGCTGACGAATTATTTTCCAAAAACTTTTCTTTATTTTAGAACCTATTTCATCTTTTGCCAGCCATCTAAAAGAGGACTCTCATCTCTGTGCCTGCTCATCAACCCAAAAACATTTCTTCTGGATATACTTTCTAACTCCATAGGTGAAAAACAGTGTCTCAAGTTAAAATATGTTTAATTGATTGTTTCTAAAGCTTAAGAATTTTCATATATAGTCACGTGTAGTTTCTTTCATGAATTCTTTGAATATGTTTTTTGCTGATTGATATTTGGGAATTCTGAAAGAGGTTGCTAGAAATCTGCATGGCTATTGTAAAAATTCAATATATTAATTTTTTCTCTTATATTTGAAGCAAATATTTCTCTCAGCTATTTTTATTTTTATTTTTATTTTTTATTTTTTTTTATTTGACAGACAGAGATCACAAGTAGGCAAAGAGGCAGTCAGAGAGAGAGAGGAGGAGGAAGCAGGCTTCCCTACCGAGCAGAGAGCCCGATGCGGGGCTCAATCCCAGGACTCTGAGATCATGACCTGAGCTGAAGGCAGAGGCTTAATGCACTGAGCCACCCAGGTGCCCCATCTCTCAGCTATTTTTAAACTTGTTTATAGTTTTTAAGCTTCTTATCTAGTTAAAACTATACTTTTTTTCCCTCAGTTCCTCTAAGTTTATAACATTTCCTTCCCTTCTACAGATTAGCTATGCACTACCTGTATTTTTTTAAAAATAACTGATTAGTGGTTTGTTATTGCACATAAAACCATGATCAGATCCCACTGGAATTATATTGGTTTATGGCTTGAGGTGAGAGTAAAGTTTGAGCCTTTATCAAATAGGAAAATACATTATTTTCCCTACTAATTTGTGACCCTACTTTTTTTCAGAAATTCAATTCTAGTATATCCCAGAATCTACTCCTGTGTAAGCCAATCTGATTTTACTCTTAATGTTGTCTACAGATTAAAAAAAAAAATACTTGCTTTTTAATTTATTGTTAAAATTAAATGAAACTGAAACTTGTTAATGAAATTAGCTAACAAAATTTTCCACTGCTGACCAGATATTATAAAAAAAAAAAAAAACAACATTGAACCTATCATGTTTAATGGTGCATAGATTTTCCCAAGCTGTATAACTGTGAAATAGAGTGTAACCAATGATTTGAGTGTAACTGTGATTAAACTTTCCAATGTTGGAAGACACTTTTAATGGGAGCTATTATCTATATTTATAGCAGTTTCATTTTTTACTTCAGCTGTTTCTTACTCAGTTTTTTCCTCCTTTTTTTTGCAGTTGATTTGCAAAGTATTCCATTAATGGTCTCATAACTGTCATATCTACGGAAAATTCGTAGCATGCCTTAGAGTGATCAAGAAAGCTCTTGAGTGTTGAAATGTACTAAGTCTTATTTTAGATCTCTGTTTCTCATCCAGGTTCTGCTTAGGCAAACCTAGTTAGATTTAATGATGCTATCATGCATTTGCTAGCAAATTATATTAGTCTGGGTCAATCAGACCCTTTGAGATATGTCTGTCCCTCTAGGTTCCTTGCCTGAACTAGATGTCCATGCAATCCCTGTCTAGCTCCAAAGTCCAGCCAGAGGCATTTAAACTGGCCAACAATGGTCTTTTGCCTTGACAGTGTCATGTATCTAGAGGCCTAAGCTTAAAATTGAGAGACACAATCTTTGTGGCTCTATCTAATGCTGACCCCCAGCCTTTGTCTGCTTTCCTGGACTTGCCTCATGGATCTCCTACGAAACAGTCATGATTTTTAAGGATCTCTTCATGTTTCTACTAGGATTGCCTGGATGGGATAACTCTTCCGGAGCAGGAAGGGTGGGGTAGGGAAGAGAGGGATTAAGATCACTATATTCAAGAATAACAAGTTCTAGGAAGAGAGACACATCATGATGCATCACAATAAATACTGTTAGTAATACATGAAAATAGTGCTATGTTATTTAAGATACATTATTTAAATGAAATAAGAAAAGAAAACAAAAATACCTAGGCTAATATCTTCTATAATTTGGGAAACACCTACTTTTCCTCCCTCTCTTTATTTATTTATTGTGTTATGTTAGTCATCATAAAACACATCATTAATTTTTGATGCAGTATTCCAAGCAACACCCAGTGCTCCATGCAATACGTGCCCTCTCTAATACTCACCACCAGGCTTACCCATCCCCTCCCCCTAAAACCCTCCGTTTATTTCTCGAAGTCCACAGTCTCTCGTGGTTCATTTCCCCCTCCAATTTCCTTCCCTTCACTTTTCTGTTCCTTCTCCTAATGTCCACCATGTTATTCTTTATGTCCCACAAGTAAGTGAAACCATATGATAATTGATGGAAAACACCTCCTTTGTGCCAAGAACTATATTATGTACTAGAGACACAAGATGAAAAGATATAGTCTCTGTTCCCAAGGAGCTCATAGCATGGCAAGCAGACTGACTAGGAAGCAGTTTAAGAGCTGGGAGAGGGAAGCAGGGAAGGATAGGGAGCAGATGGGATGGATGCCTAGCTCAGACTTTAAGCATCTGGAAGGCTTCCTGGAGATTGTGAGCTATGAACTGGATATTAAAAGAAGAGAATTTCAAACAGATGAACTAGCACATTAGAAGGCTCAAAGCTGTGAGAAAATAGCCTATTAAGGGCCCTGCGAATATTCTAGCGAAGGTCTTAATGGTCAGTGGCAAGAGACGAAAATGAAGGGTTTAACGGGGTCAAATGATTAAGGTTCTTATATGTCTTGCTAAGGATTTTGGATTCTATTCTAGGCCAATGGGAGGTACTGAGGAATTTAAGTAGTCAGGGGGTATGCTATGATTTGCATTTTGGAAAGATTTCTCTGGGTGTAACCATGTCATTGAGGAAGGATGGGAGACACACTGGCATAAAAAAGATAAAGGACTATTCTAGCAACTCAGAAATTCTCTGACTGTGAAGAAAGACACTGAAGAATGAAAGGAGGCAAAATATGATTGTGGATTATATGGTTAAAGAGACAGGGATAAGGAAAAGTGTGAAGGCATGTCTAGGATTTCGCAGATTTCCAGCTTTGGCAGCCAGGTAAAATGGGATGGCATTCACAGTGTGAGGGAGATTTGATTGAAGATGGATAGAATTAGTTTGAATGACCTGCCAAATGTTCCAGTGGCCATGCAGGGCTAGGATTGAGGGAGAGGAGGATGAGGTGAGTGGGGCATTCAATTGGATGCAAATAGTAAAGGGGGAAAAAAATCAATGACCAGAATAAATACTACCCTAATGAAAATTTTTTTAAAAATAAAAATTAAAGCAAAAATGCATGAACAAAATATCAAAATCTTAAATAAAGGCAAGATTAGTAACAGTATCATGCCACCATGAGGAACAAGAGGAAAAGCAGGAACCTGAATTCCAGCACCAGGGGGCAGTGGTGACAGCTGAGAGCAGCGGGGAGCCCCCACTCCTTGAAGGAAGCGACTGGGAAAGATCAGATGGTCCCCAGGTAGGCAGAAAGCTTAGAGAAGGTGGATTTTTGGTGGGCTTCTTTTTTGTTTGTTGGTTGGTTTGTCTGTTGTATCATTGAGAAATAAACGTGAGATATTTAAAGTATACATCATGTACATTGTGAAAGAATCCTTCTCATCTAGTGAATTAACCCAAGGGAGGTATTTTTATTTATTTATTTTCCTTGTCCTTTATGGGGGAAGGAACTTGAGTGTGTTTATTTTCTGAGGTTAGGAAAAGCTGGTGATGGGGGAAGGGCACAGAGAGCAAGAAGTCAGAGAAGCATCTGAGCTGAAGGCCACAGGGCAGAGGGAGGGAGCTGAGGACTGGGAGGGACTAATTATGGACAACTTAAGAGGAAGGGGCCGCAGAACAAAGGGGGTTTCCCTTTAAGAACTGAAAGTGAAGAAAAATGCTTTTACCCTCTGAGTAACTCATCAGCACATTTCCCCTCTGTAGGTCATTCGCTTTTTCTTCTGAAATGTTTATAACATTTACACACACCTTTCTGCATTTCTCCCCATCCCCAAATTTAGAGGAATTAGTATGCAATACTTATCCGCCTGTAATCTCCCTCCTTTTTGAGCATCAATCAGTAGTTACTAATGTGAATATTCAACAAAGGAAGAACAAAGAAGCATGACAAACACTGTTTGAGGAAAACGCTAGAAATGGTGCTTATGGGCGGCTCACATCACTCCTAGAATGCTCTCGCCCAGCCTTCAGGGGGGAATGACACTCCTGGCTACAATGGCTGCATCCCTGAGTTCCCTACAGTCTGCACCTTAGAGCAGTTTTTCCATAAAACACTTCTTTTATTTTAGTAATAAAATACCTACTAAAAAGGTGAAAAACAATGCAGGAAAATGCAGTAAATATTTGTTATTCAGGGAAGGAAGTTATTCCTTCGTGCACTGCTATTGTTTGAGCTAAATTCCAGAGGTTTTTCCTAATGGAGCAAAATGCAGAACTATCCCCCTGAAAACTACTTCCCCAACATGCTTTGGATCCAGGCTGTCAGATTAAAGGAGTCTCCGAGGCTGGTGCTTTTCTGGTCATTTTTAATTAGGCAATACTCTGGTGAAACCCTCACAATTAATCTGAAGAGTTGTTTTTCTCCTACAGTAAATGGAAAGGGAATTTTTCAAGTATATACAGAGTCTTGGTCTTTGTTACAGTGTTATTTAGAAGAGTATGCTAGAGTGATTGAAATATGACAAAATTGTTCTAGAAAAAGTTTTAAAAAGCTAAACGAGCATAAGAAAAACTAAACAAGTGAACAAAAATTTGTAGGAAAATTAACAAAGGACTGCTTATCTTTTATAATATAGTGTTTTATCAATATTTAACTTATATTACAATTATTTTCCAGTTGCATTTATGTCACAAAACACCCCAGGCATATCTGTGGATATACTAATAACTAAACATACTAAGACTTTCTACCTGTGAGATTTATTTGGGAGAGAATTATATTTTTTCTTCTACCTGAATGACACAGACTTGTCTGCTTACTAATGCTACTACAACATTAAACCTTTCCAGAGCAAGCTATGTTTTTCATTAATTTAACAGTTATTGACTACCGTAAATCAATGACTAAAACAATGAAGCATGAATTAATCAGTAACTGTAGACAGATTCTATGAGCTACATATCTTCGTAACCCCAACAAAGCCTACTGTGGTGCCTGGAACATTAGCAGTTCAACTAAATACTGAATTATTAAATATACATGTATTGCACAAGTTGAAATACATTTATATTTACTTCAAGAAGTTCTTCCTAAATTATAATTTCAGTTTCTGAGGAGAAAAACACATATTTCTAGCAACCTGGTCTTTAAAACCTTCATAGACATTTTTTTTTTTTTTTTTCTGGAAGAGGTAATAAGCT
The DNA here is from genome assembly GCF_963455335.1 of Martes martes. NCBI lineage: Eukaryota > Metazoa > Chordata > Mammalia > Carnivora > Mustelidae > Martes > Martes martes. The sequence continues at coordinate 83,595,504 of NC_137899.1, forward strand.
TTCTTTCGAATGTGGTGGAAGAAACTAGTAGATGATTTCTGAATGTCTGGTTTTATAATAAGGCAGGTCACTGTCCTCAGGGTTTAGCAATCACTAGAACCTGAGGGCCTTTTATCTAATCTTAACCCTGCACCTGACTGCCAAGCAGAGCTAATCACTTAACTTCCAGTGAATTAATGGGTTCATCTGTAAAACACGATTGCCATCAAAGGACTTGAGAGGGAAAGACTAATGATGGAATGACCGGAATGACAGAAGATTTAAAGATTCAACAATGCTATCAAAATTCATGATGAAGCCATTTTCCATACTTTCCCTCAATTGTAACTGTACTGCTTTTATGACGATTGAATGCAATAAAAATAAGCTTATAAGAGCTCTGTAGTGCTGTTTTGTATCTGCTGGGTTGATGCCAAATGTAAATCCCCTTCCTTTCAAAAATGTAAAATGTGAAGCACTTGGAAAATTCATGATGATTTCATTAGATGCCCAAGGAATCTGGATCCTGATAGACAACCTCCACCCCCACCCCTGCACCCATTATTTTGAAAAGGGCTGAAAAATAAGAGCAATTCCTTTATTTTTTATTACCTTCTTCCTCATCTATTTCCTCTTTCATTTTTCTATTATATTTTGAATTTGACTTTTACGTTTCTGCATCTTTGTGACTTTCTATCCTTAAAGCAATTGGAAGGTTTGTGCAGACTCCTGGGTGCCATTTTCAATGTCCGATGAGGTTCTCCTTTCGGTGTATGTCAAACAATCATTTTCAGGCTCCAGATAAAGAGCCAGAGTTCCCCAGAAATGCTGTAAGCCCTCTGGGGCTTGCCGGCCTGAGCTAGCTGCATCCTTCTAACTGCAATGCATATTTTTCAGGGCAATGATAAATATTGGCTCAAAGGAGAGCGATGGAAAGTATATCTAAAAGACCTAAGATCTAGATGTATTGAAAAATGGATTTTTTTCCTCCCAGGAACTATAACATCTGTTCCAGTTTAGAAAGCATCACTTACAAGTGGATGGAAGATATTAGCTGAACTGATGTTGGGTCCACAGTGAGACAGAACATCAGAACCAAGACATGCATTGTTACAATAGTTAGTAGGGTGATATTAATCATCCACTTAACTTCACACGGTGATTATAATATGTGGGAAGTTGGTGTACAGAAGTCAAAACAAATGGAAATTCACAATTTCTAGACCACTAATAACATAAAAAGCTCATGGATATCAGTACCTGATATAAACCATGTTGGGTATAAAAGAAATCAAGAATTCAATTAATGAAAATAAGGCTGAAGACTGTAAAATGGAATATAGCATGGCTCTACATTTTAGCAATCAATGATGGTAGTTTTAAGAAAGCTTCTTTATACAAGAATGCTAAGTAATCATTTTTATATATCACTTTGAAATATTTCTTAGCACTTTCTCATTCATTAACTCACTTGAATCTCTAAACAACCTTATAATAAAAAGTTACTATAACCTATATTTTAGAGTTTAAAAAGTTGAAAGAAATTACTAATTTGATGAGTGTGGGAAAGGGGCCTCAAGAACCCCAGTTCTTTTTTTTTTTTTTTTTTTTTAGATTTTATTTATTTTGCCAGAGAGAGAGAGAGAGTACACACAAGCAGGCAGAGAGGCAGGCAGAGGCAGAGAAGCAGGCTTCCTGCCGAGCAAGGAGCCTGATGCGGGACTCGATCCAGGACACTGGGATCATGACCTGAGCCGAAGGCAGAGGTTTAACCAACTGAGCCACCCAGGCATCCCAAGAACCCAGTTCTGATTTAGTTCACCTGGCCCAAGGCCATTCTCACATCAAGCTGATGTGAGAATCAGTCAAAAAAAGAAACTACCTAAGCTCTCAGATGCCTGAAAAACAGTCCCATAAAATTTAACTTTTTGGCCAGTCATAAAACAATGGAGGAAATAATACCATCTTCATCCTCAGAGAATTTAAGTATTTATGTTCCTAAGGAAAAGCTGCATCCTAACCTAAGAATAGTACATTTTGTTCCTATGCTATATTTCCCACATTATTTCATTACTGGATTTCTCCTTTCCTTCCTTCCTTCCTCCCTTTTCTCCCTCCTCCCTCCCCTTGTCCTTCCTTTCCTTCCCTTTTTTTAGTAAACATGTATGTGTAACTAGTAATTAGCAAGCACTTACAGGGCACTGGGCAGTGTGCTAGGCTCTCCGTTGTAAACATTTTAAACTATAGTAATAGAAACAGGAAGCAATGAAATGAGTCAGCTATTCTGGGGATCCGTTTAGTCACAGCTGATCCAGCTGCAGGCCTGGAGTGTTGGGCTGGGCCGCCTTGTGTTCCAACCACACGCAGTGCAGATAGAGAAGAGCACAGTGGCTGGTCAGTTCCCACTGTCGGCCCCTTTATAGCTTTTACCTTAGTTAATGACAGTGAATATATCTGTAAAGGGTACGTATTAATCCTTGCACCAAATATGGAAGGGACCTCAGAGATTTCTAGTCTCATGGTTCTTAAATCTAACCAGGCACCACAGGCATGGGTAGTTCTAATAACGGATGGATTCTTGAGCTCTACCAAGGAAATTACTATGTACAGGGAAAAAGTTAAAAAAAAAAAATCTGTTCTTTTGATAAACTCTCTCAGTGATTGCTAAGTAACCTGTTTAAAATGACACTGGAAATCTTTAGACCCTAATCCACTTTGATTTTTATTATTTCAAGATCTAAAATCAAGTCCCAATAGCCAGGTTTTATGAGCAAGTATTTAGTCGAAGAAATACCGCTAGAGGTAGAGAATTGCTATCCCAGTCCCCCTAGCCAAAACCCCTGCCCAGGAGACTGGAAGATGACAGAAGTAAACAAAGTATGCCAGGGTAGAGGACCTCTCTGAGGTAAGCTGAGAAGATGAAACATGGGCAGTCTCATCCTCATCCCCTGCTAATGGTATGGTCATATAATCCTGAAGCCACCAGTTGGGACAGTGGCTTCCTGATCTCCCAGCTTCCTAATGATACAGATCTGGTTGGCCAGTTCTGGGATGGTGCTCTTGGAGTCACTTCTGAAGGCCCCACCTGGAGCTTCCCTTCTCAAGCTCCTCCAAAAAAAAACTATAACCACCAATTTATCATGTTAAATTCCCTTCTGCTAAAAATAGAGTGTTTTCTGTCATCTGTCAAAAAGTGTTGAGTGATGAAGACCTGAAGAATGAAAAGGAGCCATCTGAGAAATCTGGAAAAGAGAATTCTAGGCAGAGAAACCAGGAGGTGCAAAGGGTAGTGAGGCTAGGAAAGGATTTGGTGTGTTCAAGGAACAAAAGAGTCACCGAGTCACCGTTGGTGGGGCAGAGTGAACAGGTGGGAATGGGAAGGATGACATAGAACCGGAGAGAGATCAGGACCCTAACAGTGAGATCAAGTTCAGATTTTTTTCATAGAAAGCCAGTGAAGAGTTTCAATCAGACATGATTGAATACTAAGTATTACTCTGAATGCCTTGTAGAAAAAGAAAGCAAGATGACTACTTTTAGAGCTCTTGGAGGAGGAAGTGGGGGAGGAGGAGGAGTCAAGAGAAGGAGAAGTTAAAGGTGAGCGCTCAGCTTTCAGCTGAATCAAAGAATAGGTATGGTACAATTCACCGAAATGGGGATTGCTGGGATAGAATAAGCTTGTGTTCAAGGCATCAAATTTTATGCTTGTTTTTTGGTTTTGTTTTGTTTTTGTTTTGCACAAGTTGAATTTGAAATGCTAACTGGACATCCAAGGGGCTATGTCAAGGAAAAGTTATAAATAAGAGTCTATAAAAGAAGAGTTTTCCATCTAAAGACCCTCATCTAAACCAGGTCAAATTGTTTTAGCACAAGAGTCGGGGGGGTAAAAACCCTCTGAGCACAGTACATCCAAGCACTTATTTCTTATGTTGGCAATTATCAAAGACCATCGGCTGTTCTAGTCTATTAACCCATAACTGCAGCCCCTGTGCTTTCCCTAGAATTCACGAACACTTCCCTCTGACCCAGTAAGGTCTGGACCTCTCCTGCCTACCTATCACTAATGAAATCGGACTGTCCCGGTCATCTGAAAACCTCCTGCTCTGTTTACTTCACACTCGCAATCCAGAGTAGTAACCCTGAGACCATAAGCTCGCTACCCTAACTACCTAGAGAAGCCAACTTGGCACTTCTTTAATTTAAACACATTTACAACCTCACTGGACACCACGTCCCTGACGCCAACCTCCTTACTGGTGTAGAAACCTGCCTACCCCATCCCATTTGTGAGTTTTGTTACTATAACCATCAACATTGTTGTGGTAGTGCTTGTTTTTATGAGTGCTATACGTTGAAAACTGGCTGTATCAGTCACTCTTTGAACATATACTTTATCTCCACCTAAATATATTTGTGTGCCTAAAATCATTAGAAGAATACACATGGATATAGGTGATATTGTCACATCTATCTCTATATTTATATGTGCATATACAGATATTTGCACACATGCCTAAAAATAGGTATATATACATACACATATATATGTTATACTAACATTTTGTCATGAACGTATTACTTGAACTCATAGCCCCTGAAACATGTGAAACTGTTAAGATTTCACCAACTGAAAATATTGGAGAGCCTCAAAATATTTAAACATTCAAACTTTAAGATGAAATCATTTATTTTAAAAAAGAAAAACAAAGAAGTAAATATCTTGGCATATTTATTCAAGAACGGCAGCAACTGAAGAACTATTTCCTTTAGGAATTTTCACTATATCGACTTCAAACTATTTATTATTTTATAGGTTGTCTGGTTTGTTAAAATCTAATGCAAATAAAGAAGACCCAAGTAATCATTAAATATATCACTAGGAAATGAATTTAGATAAAAGTTCCATTAAGATAGGAGAAAACAAATGATTGCAAGAGTTGATATTAATTTTAATGTTGCTAATATTTAGTACAAAGAAGATGTATACAAGTAACATCTGGGTGGTTTTTCTTTTTGTTTCAAAAAGATTCATGTGAATCTGACAGAAATTGCCTACTGCATTAGGAAAATTTATAAAGTAGGTGTATAAGGTTTCTCCATAGAAATAGAACCAATAGGGTGTGTGTGTGAGTGTGTGTGTGTGTGTGTGTGTGTATGCACATACATGTGTTTCAATACACATATTTAAATGGATTTATTATAAGGAATTGGCTCATGCAGTTATAGAGGCTGACAAGTCCCAAGATCTGCAAGGTGGGTCAGCAAGCTGGAGACCCAGGAAAGCTAATGGATAGTTCCAATCCAAGTCTGAATGCCAGAGAAGCAGAAGTGATGGTATAGTTTCACTTCAAAGGCTGGCATGTTCAAAATACAGGAAGCCAATATTTCGGTTCAAGTCTGAAGGCAGGAAAAAGCCAATGTCCCAGTCTGAAGGTAGTTAGGCAGGAGAAATCCTGTCTTACTCAGGGGAAGATTAGCCTTTCTGTTCAATTCAGGTTTCAACTGATTGGACGAGGCCCACCCACGTTAGTGGGGGTAATCTGCTTTACTCAGTCTATGGATTTAAATGTTCATCTCATCCAAAAACACCCTCACAGCAACACCCAAAATAATGTTTGACCAAATATCTGAGCACCTCATGGCCTAGTTAACACAAAAAACTGACCACCATGGTAGGCCAACAGTCTCTCAGAACCTTTTGTTTTTGCTCAACCTCCATGCTAAAGAAAAAAGTAAACATGAATAATAACTGCCACAGAGAGTACAAACTACTCTAAATCTGTTTCCAAGAACCAATCTGTTCATTCTCCTCATATCTTTACTTCCAATGCTCCTGTTATTCATTATGCTCAATCCATTCCCAATATCTTCTGTGTCTACTACAAAAATAAATAAAACACTCATGAAGACCTCGGTCCTTGTTACCTCATGCTTACCTGTCAGCCCTACTGCCAATCTCTTTGTAACAATCCATTACTAGATAAATCTTCACAAACATGTCACCATAGCCCTCCCCAGCCGGGAACCTCTGATGACAATGGACAGCTCACCAGAGCAGCAAAGGCAAATGAACTTTCACCTCTACTAAGAGACTACAGCCATTATGATACATTAGGCATTTTTTTAGTATGAGTTAAGTCCCTCTACTCAGTATCAGAATTTCAAAGAGGAGTCAGAATTATAAGCAAACTGGAAGCACTAGGAGTTACTTAAATGGTACACTGGGTGTGCACTCAAAGCCTCAAGTGTAGTTCAACAATGGCGGCATCCGCTTAGAGAGCTGATTCCGTGCCAGACGTTGCGCCCAGCTGTTTACATACATCAAGTCATCTAATTTTCAAAGTAGCCCTATCAGGGAGGCTCCCTCATGACCTCCATATTATACATTTAAAAATATATATATAAAACAAAACAAACCAAGCAAACAAAAAAAAACTAAGGGATGGAAACATTGAAAAATTTCCTCGAAGTCACTCATTAAATGGTATAACCAGGCTTTGAACCCAAATGCTCTGGCCCCAGGGCTGTTGCTTTTGACTGTGAAATTCTGCCGTAAAATGTACTAAAGAAAGGTTTGGGAGCCTGAATAAAGAATGTTCCAGAAAGTGACTTGGAGGATAAGAGAACTCTTTTTTAAGTATTTGTTTGTTTCCATTCTTATTTTCCCAACACCAGTACTCCATACTTGAGGACAGGTTCTTATCCATTTCTCACAGGAGAAAGCTGGATCTCCCAGGCCTACATGCACCAGCTCCTCGCTTTTCTTGTACCCTTCCTAGCCCTCCATTGGCTTTTCTTTTCCATTTCCCTTATGGATAATTGCAGCCAACACAGATTTTCTCTCTTCTGACCACCCTGTCAGGTTCATAACTGAGCATATTCTATTCTCTAATATTTTCACTTGCATAAATCCTATCACCTGAAGCAGATTTATATCATTTTGTTATTATATTTGCATTCTCGAAATAGCCGACACATAGTAGGTGTTTAAAGATAATCTGTTTGACACCACTGAATTGGATTAGGAAACATTTACATTTAGACACGTGAATTTAATAAGCACATTGGTTCTTCCTTTCTAAAAGGCCAGCCTGATTTCTTTTTCAAAACAGGTTTTTTCCCTCTTTTCTTATACATAGTCAGTCTTAGACTCCTGACTTTTCAGTCTAATTGGCCTAATTTAAAAATCAAGTTGGCAGCAATATTTTCCGTAACTATCTGAGGTTATGAAGTGGTTAGCCAGAGAAGTGTATTTGACAGCTAAGTTATTTCTCTACAGAAATGCACTGAAATTTAGAAAGAGATCAGTTAGGCTTGTAATATCTGCTATTTTTCTATAATACCTTTTGCTCCCCTGTGGCATCAACTTATGTTATTCTCCCAGCGCCCCAAACATGTGTGCTGCTAGAAAGTATGACTTCATGATGCATTGTGCCCAACATTCCAGTAATCCTTTCCTACGTACCCCTGGGGGAGGCTGGTTCTCACCTCTACCCTCTGTCACACACTTGGTTGTTCAAAACTTCAATTACACCTTCTATTCCATTTGTGCCTGTCCCCAGAAACGTGAAGAGATAAGAAACTTCATTTTCCCTGAGGGTGTTTTTAAGGATCATTCTACTCTCATGCATAGACAGGGTATTTGAGAATACTTACAGGCAGAGGATAAAGTGTCAGTGAAGACGGAGAGACCAAAGAGATGGGAGCAATTGAGGGAGGAAACACGGGAGAGAAGAGGCAGGGTCGTAAACATGAGTGGAGGGGTTATTCTGCAAGTCTGGCAGGCGAGCTCTTCCTTCATTGATGAAGAAGAGAGAGAAACATATCCAGGGGAGCAGGAAGAGGATAAGACTTTAATTTTTTTTTTTAAGGTGGAGAAAAGTAACTGCAGGAAAGATGACATTAGAGAGGCTAAACGTTTTCCTTAGAGAAGCAGGGAGTAAGTTCATTTGCTTGGGAAGTGCAAGAGGTTATGAAAAAGGCTTAAGGCCACCTCCATGAGAAACGTCTTTGGGCATCGATAGAAACTTGATAACTGTGGTGAGAGCCTGAGTGACAGTGGATGATGGCACAAATATATAATGGCGTAGTCACTGGAAACACGGTAGCTGTCAGGTAATTCTGGGTGGGGAACAGGTAGAAAATACGGACAATGGAGCTGATCCCAGAGGCAAATGATTCTAGAGACTGGATTTGGAAAGCATTAATGTGATTAACTGAGAGAGGTCTAGGGACGGTGGGATGGAGGGAGAAACAAGGGTCTGCTGGGCCTATCTTGCAAGTGAGGCATCCAGGGACATCAGTGGTAGAAGTGACAGAGCTCAACAGACACCGCCACCCCTTGCCCTCCTTTATGCTGTGAACAAGCTTGCTCAAAAAGAGACAATTAGGAAAAATCAAGTAGGTCAATAGCCATGCTTTCCTACATACAATTTTGAGGAGTTATAATTTTCAATGCAGCCTTTATTTCCACTTCAAACGATTGTGACATCTAATATTTGAAAAATACACATTACCTTACACTACCTATTACCAACTTACATTTATAAAAAAATTTACAAAGCAATTATTTCATCAAAATAATAATAGACCTTAAGTTACCAGTTCTTTTGGTTAATATCTGGATAATTTTATGGAAATGTTTATTTATTTGGAAACTACACTAAGAATATACATTTAAGATACCTAAACTACTTTCTTATTTCTAGAAGTAACTCTTTCATAAGAACACAACTAACCGGATCCCTTAATTTGAGTAGTGATGCCTTTCAGAATTTCAGTGGGTTATTTCTATTTTCTCATTCTTCTGCAAGGAAGGCTAAGCTTGCTTCATATGGGGAAGTGTGAAAAAAAAATGCATTCTTCAGACACCAGGTGTGTTTATCCTTGAATATTTCAGGCTCAGTTTCTGAAACAAGGGGGAAAGACTCGGGTTTTTTGGGTTAAGTTTTTATTTAAATTCCAGTTAGTTAACATTCAGTGTACTATTCATTTCAGGTGTACAATATAGTGACTAAATACATCCATACAATACCCAGTGTTCATCAGGACAAGTGCACTCCATAATCTCACACCTATTTCATCCCCAATCCTCTAGTAACCATCTGTTTGTTCTCAGAGCAAGAGTGTTTTTTGGTTTGCCCCATTTATTTTCCCTTTGCTCATTTTGTTTTGTTTATTAAATTCCACATATGACTGAAATCATATGGTATTTGTCTTTCTCTGACTGACTTGGTTTGCTTAGCATTATTCCTTAGCATTATTCCTTAGCTCCTTCCACATCTTTGCAAATGGCAAGATTTCATTCTTTGTTATGGCTGAATAATATTCCTGTGTGTGTGTGTGTGTGTGTGTGTGTGTGTACACACATACCACATCTTCTTTATCCCTCCATCTGCTGATGGACACTTGGGCTGTTTCCATAATTTGACTACTGTAGATAATGCTGCTACAAACATTGGGGTGCATGTATCCCTTTGGATTAGTATTTTTTGTATTCTTTGGTAAATACCTAGTAGTGCAATGCCTGGATTGTATGGTGGTTCTATTTTTAACTTTTTGAGGAAACTCCACACTGTTTTCCACAAGTGGCACAGTGGCTACACCAGTTTGCATTCTCACCAACAGGGCAAGAGTGTTCCCCATTCTCACCAACACCTGTTGTTTCCTCTGTTGTTAATTTTAACTTGTTCTGACCAGTGTGATGTGATATCTCATTGTAGTTTGATTTGTATTTCCCTGATGATAAGTGATGTTAAGCATCTTTTCATGTGTCTGTTGGCCATCTGTATATCTTCTTAGGCAAAATGTCTATTCATGTCCTCTGCCCATTTTTTAACTGGATTTTTCATGTTTGGGGTTTTGAGTTTTATAAGTTCTTGATACATTTTGGATACTAACCCTTTATCAGATATTTCATTTGAAAATATCTTATCCCATTCAGTAGTTGCCTTTTAGCTTTGTTGATTGTTTCCTTGGCTGCGCAGAAGCTTATTATGCTGATGAAGTCCTAATTATTTTTGCTTTTGTTTCCCTTGCCTCAGGAGACATAGGGAAAAAGAAGTTGCTACAGCTGATGTCAGAGAGGTTACTGCTTGTGTTCTCCTCTAGGATTTTGATGGTGTCATGTCTCACACTTAGGTCGTTCATCCATTTTGAATTTGTTTTTGTGAATGGTGTCAGAAAGTGGTTCTGTTTCATTCTTTTGCATGTTATTGTCCAGTTTTCCCAACACCACTGGTTGAAGAGACTTTTTCCCAATGGATATTCTTTCCTGCTTTGTCAAAGATTAACTGACCATATAGTTGTGAATTTCTGGGTTTTCTATTCTGTTCTATTGATCTATATGCCTGTTTTTGTGCCAGTGCCATACTGTTTTGATCACTACAGCTTTGTAATATAACTAAAGTCCAGGATTGTGATGCCTCCAGCTTTGCTTTTCTTTTTCAGGGCTGCTTTGGCTATTTGGGTCTTTCATGGTTCCATGCAAATTTTAGGATTGTTTGTTCTAGCTCTCTGAAAAATGCTGGTGTTATTTTGATAGGGATTGCATAAATGTGTAGATTGCTTTGGGTAGTATAGACATTTTGACAGTATTTGTACTTCTAACCCAAGAGCATGGACTATCTTTCCATTTCTTTGTGTCATTTTCCATTTCTTTCATCAGTGGTTTATAGTTTTCAGAGTGCAGGTTTTTCACCTCTCTGGTTAGGTTTATTCCCAGGTATCTTGTTATTGTTGGTGCAATTGTAAATGGGATTGATTTCTTAGTTTCTCTTTCTGCTGCTTCATTATTGGTGTATAGAAATGCAACAAATTTCTGTACATCGACTTTGTATCCTGCAACTTTACTAAATTCGTGTGTCAGTTCTAGCAATTTTTTGGTGTAATAAATTTTGGGTTTTCTACATAAAGTATCATGTCATCTGCAAATAGTGAAAGTTTTATTTCTTCCCTGCCCATTGGGATGCCTTTTATTTCTTTTTGTTGTCTGACTTCTATGGTTCGGACTTCCAGTACTATGTTAAATAACAGTGGTGAGAGTGGACACCAACGGGGGAAAGATTTGATTCACAGAGTTTTTGACTTTTAATTTAGAAATATCACAACCTGGGATGAATCAGGTTTAAGAACTTGCAGAATGAGATTTGTCTCTCTGCTGGTGAGCTCCTTTGCTGGTTTGAGGATGGAGGCCAGGACTTGTCTGGGTAGTGTCTCCTCTGGCTACTTTGCAAGAGCATCATGGCCAAGTGAGAGTCAGAGGTAGATGTAACCAGATGCCAATGTTAGGCCTTCCATTTGCTTTACTTGTCCAGTTTCTAGAATCATCTTCCTCTGGGATCAGCTCCATTGTCTATGCCTGCTACCTGTTCCCTGTTCAGAATTACCTGACAGCTCCAGTGTTTCCAGTGACTACACCATTATACATTTGTGCCATCATCCACTGCCATTCAGGCGCTCACCACAGTTAAGTTTCTCTCAACGCCTAAAGACATTTCTCATGCAGGTGGCCTTAAGCCTCTTTCATAGCCTGATACACTTCCCATGCAAATGATCTTAACTCCCTACTTCTCCAAGGAAAATGTTCAGCCTCTAATATAATCTTTCCTGCAAAAGAAAATTAATATATAATACATATTATACATTGTGAGAAAATGGAAATACCTGGCCTTTGGAGTCAAAACAGACATGAGTTCAGTTCCTAGATTAGCCACTTACGCCATAGAAGGTTTTAGGAAAGTTATTTAACCTCTGTGAAACTCAGAATTTTTACCCATAAAATGGGTAATATGTACATTACAAAGTTATTGTAAAGAATAAATCAATAAATAATATATTTAAGCATTTTGCATAATTTTTGGCACACAGTCCATAAATTGTCACAGTATACATTACTCCCTTTTAACTTACTGAGTCCTTGCAATATAGAGGCATATTTTAAAAGTAATTCTTGTTATAAAGTAAACATAGATTTCAGTTTCTAAACTTTATGAAGTGGTCAAAGTTGAAATGTGTACTCAATAAAGTATTTATCAGTGTGAATAGTCTTAAACCTGCAGGAATTCTGCAGCAATCAAATGCCAGGAACCCGGGAGGCATGGTTCAGGTATTGTTCTAAAAGGAGTCATAAAGTAGTTTGCAAACGATTTCATTAAGCCTTCAGTGCATCCCCACGGAAGTACACTACTGTCATCTGTGACAGTCAACATGTATGAAAGATGACAAGACAGGGCCCTGGAACCACTGAGCTACCTTACAGAGGTGTATCATTGGAAAGCCTTGTGATAGCTTAAGTTTACCCAGTCTGCGATCCACTAAAGTTCTTAGCTGGGCAATCTTTCTCTGGAAAAAATGGCACACAATTCACCAGGCCTCCAGGGAGCTGGGAAATTACAAATAGACAGAGACTCGAGGAGTGGGTGGATTTTTTTTTTTTTCCTTCAAAGCAGCAGCTGTTAGGATAAAAGGCAATCTTGAATCTTTAAAAAAGAAATCAAGAAATACAAGGTGTTTACTGATTTCTATAGCAAGTTCTATTTTTTTCCTCTTCCTTTACTTCTTCTCTCTAAATTCCAATGTTAAATTTTTTAAAGCAACATTCACGATTTTTACTTCTTCCTCATTTATAATGCCCCTAAAAGAGGAGCATCTTTGTTTATAATTATGAATATGCCCTTTCTTACTGTCCTCCTTCCCTCTTTCTGTCTTCCTCCCTGCTTTCCTACTTTCTTTCCCCTTCCTTCCTTCCTTCCTTCCTACTTTCCTTTCTCGTTTAACTCATCTAATCCTCAAATGTTACCTCTGAAATAAGCAAGTGGATATTTGAGCAGTCATCATTCTCATGACAGGTTCTTTCCCTGACAAGGGTGCTATATATGAATATAAAGAAAGCAAAGTTTGAGTTTTAATCAAAAACTGTTGCTATGTGATTATTTAAGAGATGACATGGACAGAATAACTAAATGGCTTCTAAGATCCCCCACCATCTACAAAACTCCAAGATTTCATTATTCTAATTTTAAGGAATAGACTGATAAAATATAAAACCTTTAACGGCGGTAACACAAATTAGAAAAAAACATACTATGAATATCTTATAAAAAACTGAATTTAACATAATAGAGTAATACGACCCCACCCAAAGATACTTCTTTATCATTTTTGCCTCATTTTTACAAATGAGGGGAAAGAACGTTTTGGATTTTTTTTTTTTTTTTTTTTTAGGATTTTGCATTTGGTATTTTTTAATTTATTTTTATTTTTTTATTAACATACAATGCATTATTTGTTTCGGGGTACAGGTCTGGATGGACTTCTCATTGGCATCTCTAAGAAGAGTCTGAGGAGACTCAAAGCTTACACACTGATGGCTTTTTGGTAAACTGCTTTGTGAGTGTCTGTTTTGCAGCCTTCCTTTGCTTTCCCCTCTAGCAAACACAGGGATTAAAGATCAGTGTGTTGGTCATTCTACTGTCATCAAAACATAAAATATTTTCTGCTCTCTTGAGCTGCCATCTCATCAGCACTAACAGCCTGACCTTGCACCCCCATGGTATATAGGATACACCTGCCTTTAAAATGTGTGAACCGAATTTTATCTGCAGTGATTTTTCTCTTTATCCTTTGATCTGTCACTATTTCTTCACCATGTCAAATGCCTCAGAGCTTGGCTTGAATGGTGATCAAACTCAAAGGCACACAGTTTTGGGTCTGATCCTGAATCTACACAATCAAAAATCTTTTCAATTCAGACTTAAACCCTGCACTTTGCCTGACAATAGAGAAGTTGGGCCATCACTAAAGCTCTGCTTTGTCCTTTAAGCTTTTAAAAAATGGACATAATGAGGCTATAAAGAAATGAAACAGATTTCTTGGACCAAGCGTACCAGAAATACATGCATTTAATGAAACGTGTCCCTTTTGTGACCCCTTGGGAGTTTAAACACTTTCGTGGCGCTGTTGTCATCGCCCGGAACACTGTTTTGGAATTCCTCCTTGGCAGTGATTTCAAACATAGTTTCCTGGATCTGTCAGAAAATCAACATCACCAATTTATTTTTCACAGGACATGCAACTGGCCTAATGTATTTTCTTCCTCTCATTCCCTTTTTCTGTCTCTCTACTTAGACTTATCCTCTTGTGCACTCCTCTGCCTGTTGATTCACTTTCATTTAATGAACATTCATTTAAAGATAAGCTCTGTGAGCAGGGCTTTCCTACACCTGTGTTAAATTGCACTGTCAAGTGTTTTGCTTTCTACCTCCAACCCTTTGTCCAATTTCTGGAAGGAAAATACTGGCAGTGGAGCCTCTTTTTCCTTTCTAGGTCAATCTCACCTCATTTTGTGTATCTTACTGTTGTTTTGATTTTTTTTTTTTCTTTTTCTATTTGCTTCTCCAAGAAATGGGCTAGGCCCAAACCTCTCTAATCCTGGATTTGGGGAACTGAGTGTACCAATGGACACCTGAGGAGAAGTGTGTTAGGAGACGGCTGACTGATACACGTGCATCTGATTACATCACGCCCCTGACTGGGAATCATGAATCACCAGAAGGCACTGGATCATCAAATCTGGATTCCAACTATATCTCTTGAACTCTGCTCCTGAGTGCCCCATCTATTTATTTTATTTCCAAGTGGACCTCTCCCCGAAAGGCCCATGGGGAATTCAACTCAACATACCTAAAACAAAACAGACTTTATCTCTATAGTGCTGTTGTTCCTCCTATATTGATTTTAATTTTAACACTTTCATTATTTAAAAGAAAAAGAAAACAGGTTATTCAAAACACTGTTTTGTTTCTCCTTCATCTAATCAACCATTAGCAACTGCCAGAGAATCTGTCTCCTACCTAGTTCTTGAACATGCCCAGGCTCTGTCTCCACTGACATTCTCCTTATCACTCACTGGATGTTTGTTGTAGCATTTTAGATCGCCCTACTCCCAATCTTATCTCTCTCCAGTCAACCCTCCAAGGGGCTAGAAGGATGATCTTTCTAAAGGACAAACTATTCATGTCACTCTATAGTCTAAAAGTCTTTGTTGCTTTTCATGGCCTTCAAGATAATTTTCACATTCTTGCCATTGCTTATATTTAGCTTATCCAACGCTTTTCTCACTAAATCAACTAAGCTCAACCAAGAATGAATCCATGACAATATCTTCTCTCCTCTTGTCCTTGGGGAGAATTTACAATCTTTAAGAACTGGGTTATCATTCAAGTGATTCATAGCACTGTGGTAGGCTGAATAATGGTCCCCTCTCAAAAATGTCCATGTCTTAATTCCCAGAAACTATGAATAGGTTTTATCACCTGTCAAAGAGCAAATAAAGTAGCAAATGGAATTAAGGCTAC
The DNA here is from genome assembly GCF_963455335.1 of Martes martes. Classification (NCBI taxonomy): domain Eukaryota; kingdom Metazoa; phylum Chordata; class Mammalia; order Carnivora; family Mustelidae; genus Martes; species Martes martes. The sequence continues at coordinate 83,610,839 of NC_137899.1, forward strand.
TAATCATCTGACCTTAAAATAGAGAGATTATCTTGGATTATCCAGGTGGGCCCAGTGTAATCACAGGGTACTTAAAATATGGAGGGGGGGTGGTGCAGAAGTGGAGGTCAGAGTGATCCCATGTGAAAGGGACTCCATCATTGCAGGCTTTGAAGATGGAGGAAGAGGGTCTTGAGCCAAGGAACAAGAGTGGCCTCCAAGAGCCATGAGACAAGATAACAGAATTTTTCTTAGAGCCTCCAGAAAGTACTGTAGCTCTATCAAAACCTTGGTTTTAGCCCAGTGAGACCTTCAGACTGAGACTTCAGACCTCAGGAACTGTAAGATAAAAATTTTTATTGTTTTAATCACTAAATTTATGGTAATTTGTTACAGCATCCATAAATAACATATATATTACTCATCCAACTACCCCACTGGTTCAGAAAATACTATATATTCTAATCCTAGTGAATAAATAATAATATACTCTAAAAGTATATGCCACCACTACGCATTCTTATATAAATAGCATTGCCTTCACTTATGTTTTTTCATTTTATAAACTTGAGGTTCCCATAAGGCTTAAGACATCAGAGATAAGATATATAGATATAGATATAAGATTCAAAAGCAGCAATGCTTAAAATACATTCCTCAATGATTTTTTAAAAGTTTTAAGTGGTTAGCCATACTGTATAGATAAGAAATAAAGAAGACAGAGAAACACAGAGAGAGAATAAATAGTGGCATGAAAATGGATCACAAGTTCTATGAGCACTTCATTATTTCAATTCCTAAGAAGTAAATCCATTACAGACTGGAAGCCTACCCAAGACCAGACTGAACCAAAATTACCTCTGCTGGTTAGTTCTAGAAGAAACAGTAGCAGTTTGTCTAGGCTATTTCCTGATACCAAAATCATCTTACGAAGCCCAATCCAATCCCTCTGAATTAATTAATATAGGCTAGACAGAAGAAAAAAATTAACCTCAAAATTTTTTTGTCTTAAAGAACAATGATTTTTCCTCACGTAATAGTTTAGGGCCAGTGTTTAGGGCAATGGGGCAGCTCTCACAGTCTTCCAGGGATCCAGAATGAAGATTCTTTACCTTCTTCTATAGGAGGCTCCAAGGCCATCCTGGTGTTCAGTAGATGAATGAGCCATAAAGAGAAAAAGTGTGAGGTGCATGGGAGAAGTTTGTATGCTGGGCTTCAAGTGGCATATATCCACTCCCACTAACGGGAACCTGGAGCATGGATACACTTACATACAAGAGAGGCTGGGAAATAGTCTGGCTTGTACCCAAGAAGAAGGAAGAAAAAGTTAGTGGACATCTAGCAGTCCCTGACACAACTTTATTGCACAAAAGAACAGATTAAGGATTGGGACTGGTGGGGGAGCTGAGGGTCTAAAGAAATTGAAGTGTGAGGAATTTCTTGAAAGTAGTTCCAGAAAGAGTGAGGTGTGACTAACCACCTGAGGCCTCTCTCTGAAGATCCCCAGAGCATTTAGGGGCTAGACTTCCTCCCATTTCCAGCAAAGGGCTCTAATCATCCACATATGTGAAGAGTCAGGTCTCCTTTTCACAAGAATACTTCCCCTGGCTGTAGTAACTGAAACTGGGATGATGATATATGGATAAGTAACACTGGGTCCAACTACCCATCTTACAGGCCCTTTTTAATAAGAGTACTTGCCCTTCTATTAAAAGGAAACCCTGACTCCCTTGTTTCCTCTGAAAGAGGTAGAGCCAGAAAGACTGTAAAAGCTCTCCTTTCCCTGCTCCTGTTTCTAAGGCTGCAGATGTGTTCCGTGGAAATAGATCTAACATAACCCTGTTGGTGGCAGTTGGAAGTATAGTGCGAAGAGGTAGTAGAATTGTCTTCTCCACAATGATGTCCCCTTCAGGAAGTCCCCACATTTCTCCATTTCACTTATTCTTCAAATTCCATCTACTGGCAGTTCCCTTGGGCTGGGACCTGTTGGCTTCTATTAAAAAGTTACTCTAGATCTGGCTAGAGGCCAGCAGCATAGGCTAGGGGTGGGAAATGGGAGTCCCCCAAATTTATCTGGATTAAAGAATGAGTAAGGCAAGCATCAAAGAGCCCCATACATACTAGAAATCAGAATGCCGCAGAATCAGAACACCGGCCCAGGAGTTTATAGTTCTTAATGCTCAGAGGAAACTGAAAGAGCTTCACTTTAGACAAGTGGTTAATGACGAATCAAGGGAATCAGTGTCCCTATCAATAGCCACACTGTGGGCAGCCTTGAGTTTACAGGGGTGGGCAAGTAAAAGTGCCTGTTACCCTGAAAACTGTGACCTGCAGAGTCACAGCAGACACTGAAACATGTCTAAAGGAGGAATGAGAACACGAATGTCATCGGGCTTTTACCTGTGGGAGTTGAAGAGAATTTTACAATTAGCTGTATCTTGGTGCAAATCATCTCATCAAATTGCTTTTCTCCTAGCATCTACCTAAGTTCAGCCAACCTGGGCAGTAGGAAAAGAGCGAGAACACTGAAGAAATCAGAGTCACAATAAAAAACACAAGTGCTCAGAAACGGTGATGAGAAGGAAAAAAAAAAAAAAACAAGAACTGTTAATTTTACTAAAAGAAGGGCCTATGGATAAGATGCTACCCCTGGCCTCCAGGGATTCATATTTTTTAAAAGATTATTTATTTATTTATTTATTTATTTATTTGAGAGAGGGAGAATGTGTACACAGAAGGGGGGCAGGCAGAAGGAGAGGGAGAAGCAGGCTCTCCAATGAGCAGGGAGCCCAATGAGCCCAATGAGGTCTCGATCCCAGGATACTGGGATCATGACCTGAGCTGAAGGCAGATGCTTAACTGACTGAGCCACCCAGGTGCCCCCAGGAATTCACATTTACATGAAGAGAATACATGCTTAAACAGATGTCTGTGTGAGGTGATTAAGTAAATATATTCTGTATCCTTCATTCGCTGGAGACCTACTCTTAGGGGTTAGAGAATGGGAACCAACTCAGCCAGCAGAATGAGTTCTCATTAAGAAGACTTATCAGACTAGCTTATTATTCACCAGACTGTATCTCTCTTCCTCCTGGGCTGGTAGCCACATTGCCCAGCACCCCTCCTAGCTATGCACGGCCATCACTGAGTTCTGGTCAATAAAATACAAGCACAAGTACTGCATGACCCTTCCAGGCCCACCTCGGAAAGGCATCCTGCTGGCTCTCCCATGTGTTCTCTCTTCCCTTACTGACCAGCCAAGTGCAAAGATCCAGCAGAGCACAGTGAGGCTCCAGGGGATGGCAAAGTCACTGTGTGAAAGGCATCTGAGTCCCAGAACGGCTGACTCCATAGAGCAAAGGGCCCTGCCTTAAACTCACTAACCTGCAGTAGACTGAGATATTCATGAAGAAATCAACCTTTATCATGTTAATCCACTGAGCTGCTCTGGCGACACCTATTACAACAATTGTCTATCCTGACTAATACGGGTATATTAGTGATGCCTCATGATGATCCGTTTATGTTGCCTCCTTTATGGGTGTGAATGTGTCTAACTTAAAGACATACTTGCTCAAAGCGCGTCTTAAAATACGTGCCTGAAAAGGAGAAGCTGGAAATACCCACATATGCATGATAAGCTTCTATTTTAGAAAAAAAAATGATTTAGGATTCTGATTGTTTTAATACAAGTCTCCTGTAGTAGTCTTCAAAACTGATTTTAAGCAGCACTTTAAAAAGAAATGAAAAATCATTGGCAGCTTATAATGGGACTTGGGGAAGAGGAGGAGATGAAATAAAAAGATATCCGAAGTTACTTAAATTGATGTACATTCTTACATGTAGCTAGAAATGGATAGAACCTCATGTCAGCCTTTATAGTCTGTGGGTTCTCTCAGATGAGGTAACATGCTGTGAGAAAGAATTGCAAAGGAAATGACAAGAGCAGATGTTTGCTCAAGACAACTGGAGATTTTCTGAAAGCATCAAAGCACACAGTCTACAAGTTATCACCAGCCAGGCGGATTGTAGCTAGTCACAAGCCTCTAGATTTGCATCTTGAACAAAGTTGGTCTCTTCAAGAGCAATCTCATTATACTCAATAATGAAAGAAAGTTAGCTGCTCTCTGTGCCACCTTTAACTTCGATTGTAAATTTTCATGTGCGTAAAGACACATGGTACGTGCATATTTCAATCTGGGGCAACTTCCTTCACAAAGCACACACAACAGTCTGGACCCTGATTGTGATGCTCAGGACCTCAAAAGAGCAGCAGGTGGCCCTGTCACTCCCTTCTAAGGTTTCCCCACCCCTGGTCAAGGTCCACCATCCCTGTGTTGCTTAGGAGTAGGGAAAATACAAAAAAATTCAGTGTGGTTCAGTGTGGTTCAGTCCTAGTTTAATGCACTGGCTACTGCAGAAATTCCACAGGCTTCTGAATAGAGACAGGGGATGACCCAGAAGTCCAGAGTATGAAGTGAGGAGGCAGACTCACCCAATACCATGCTGGACATTTAAATGTGCCTCTCTGTGCCTCAATTAGAAATGCCTTCTCATAGTGTGTTTAAGAGAAGTAATATAATCAATGTGTATTAAGCACTTTTGAAAGACCATCTGACACAAAGTAAACTCTGTGCCACCTGCTATCATCATCATCCTCATCTTCATCATCATCATCATCATCACTGGTAGATCAAGTCAGGGAAAAAAAAAAGTAGGAGATAAGCCAGTCCCTGATTTTAGTGGCAAATACAGATCCCCTGCTCTGTGGTTCTTTGAGCGTAGATGGACTCTCCCTTCAGTGGCACACCTGCTGGACAGGATGCTCGGAGTCAACAGATCTTTGACACCCCACAGCCTTTCACAGCCATGTGGATCCAGATTCCCAAGGGCATGCTGTATTTCTTTGCCTATGTACCCCAGCACTCCCCTCTTCTGCCAATACTCCCAGCTGTAGGGATTTCCCCAGGCAGAGTGACCCCTGCATTAGCTCTTAACCTCACTTACTCCTCCTTCTGGCCCAGAACCATGAGCTCTGTCCTATTGTTCCATTGTTATAATCCTCTGGGACTTCCTTCAGGAAGTCACTGCCCTTCCCTGCCTCTGGGTCTGTGTCCATTCTATTTCAGAATACATTGGAGAAGTTGGAAAGTATCTGCTCCTACTTCCCAGAAAAAAATCCTCAGGTTTTAGGGCGACTGGGTGGCTCAGTCAGTTAAGAGTCTGCCTTCGGCTTAGGTCATGATCCCAGGGTCCTGGGTCGAGATCCATGTTGGGCTCCCAGGTCTGCAGGGAGTCTGTGTCTCCCTCTGGACCTCTTCCCACTCTGTTCTCTCAATCTCTCTCTCTCTCTTTCTCTCACAAATAAATAAATAAAGTCTTTAAAAAAATCTTCAGGCTTTTATGAAAATTGGTATATCCCACAGAAGAGCGATACAAAAATGAAGTAAGTTTAAAACAAAACAAAACTGTAAGTATAAGCCAGGCCAGAATTTTCTGAAGAAAATTCTAATGAAATCAAGACTGGCCACCCAAGATTTGCTCCAAAAGGGTTAGAAATATTTGTTTTTGTTGTTTGCATGAATAACGGGTCATCACTCATAAAAAATATTGTTAAGCATTTAAAAATATATATTCTCTCTTTGTATCATTTTCCTCTTTAACAAAATAAGATTTCCTCAAAGTATATCACAGTATTTAATTAGCTATGTTCCAATTACTGGGTAATATAATATCTTTAAAACATTATTAAATACATATACTGTTAGTAAATATACATACGTATTTTAATATATTTAATATTTTATTTAATAATATAACTATAGAAGTACATACATACTTATACATAATTATTGAATCACAAAAGTTAAATAATTTTAGCTAGTACCTAAATGTATTCAAGTAAAATATTTTAATATTAAGTATTTTGTAATATATATACATATTTACGTATTAATGAATATCAATATGTAAGTTCAATAAGACAGTCTTTAAAATATTCTATAAACTGTGGGTTTGAGTATGAGGTACGTGATTACATTGAGAACACACTTTAAAAAAATCTTGGGGCACCTGGCTGGCTCAATAGAGTATACAATTCCTAATCTCAGGGTCATGAGTTCAAACCCCACACTGGGCATGGAGCCTACTTAAAAAACAAAACAACTCTAGCCATTGATATTCATAATTAATATATGTGAGCTATGTAAATACAGAAACAGTAACTGATTCAGAATTGTAATGCCTCAGAATAATAGAGGTTTTTAAGTACAGTTTTTTAATCTAAAGCAATTTAAATGAAAAATCTACCTTCATTGAACTGGTACAGTGAGTTAAAAAAAACTCAATGAGATAAACCGCCATCCAGGTAGATGTTTCTGATACAGGCTTTTCTAATCTTTCACTAAAATAACTATGGACACCAAAAAAAGAGGAAAAAAAAAGAAAAACAAATAATATCAGCTAAAGAAAGTACTAACGTAATCTCTAGGATCTGGAGAGAATTTTTAAATGGCTTATGGTGCATTTAAAACTATACCTGATGGAGTTCCCACAAAAACAAAACAAAACAAAACAAAAAAACCAAAAACAAAAACAACAACAACAACAAAAAAACAAAACAAAAAACAAACAAAAACATCCCAAACCTGCTACTCAACTGAAATGCCATCAATAAAACTATAGGTCCGCCGTCTGCTGTTTGGCTCCCTAGATCCCATATTTGCCACCCACTACCTTGAAGACAGGGCAGATCTTTGACAACCTAAAAACGGAGTAGTTGGGCACTGAGGTCAGCTGTGAGGTGTGCAGCAAGCCTTGTCTTGCTCATATTCTTTCATGTAATCTTGATGTATAATTGCATCTAAGATGACATTAGTGCTTGCATTCTGATGTGATTTACGAATTCAGCAAGAAAGGGGTAGTTACCTCTAGTGCATTAGGAAACTCACAACTCCCCACAGACACAGGGAAGTGGGTGGTACACATGAACGTCATTTCATTTTAGGAAATGCCAGGAAGAAAAGAATTGTTGAGAAGGTGTCTACTGCACAGTGTTGCCTTCTGAGGCAGCAAGAATCATCTCTGAGGGCACCTACTAACTTGCACACCCCGGGAGGCCCTCTTCACAAATCCAGGGCCCTGCCACCCAACTCCTGTCCGCACCCTTGCCGGCAGCACCACCTGGGATGCTGTCTCTACATGGCCACTGAATTCCCTTTACTTCCTGAAGATCTTCGGACCCCAGCTGGCTGGCTCATGGTGGGAGCAGAAGAAAAGACCCCATTGCAGAGCAGTCATGTTGTAGAAAAGCAGAGCCTTCTAGACGGGAGGAAGGGGGCTCCGAGCTCTGTGCATTCTCCCGAGGTCTGCTCAGTCGTGAAAGACCAAACATAGGAGTGGAGAGAAAATCACAGAGAAGGAACACACCCACACTGGAGAGGTTGTCCGTGCCACACAAATGCCCAGACAAGAAAATAAAAACACACAGTGCCTCTGGAAAATGCTCCAAAACAAGGAAAAAGACCTTGATGCTAAAAAGTCAGAGGACGAGAAGACCCTTGAAAGCATTTCAGCTGCAGCCCTGGATGAACATCTCAGAAGACAAGACGAGAAAGAACATCATTAACGATGTGAGGCCCTAAAACACAGGAAGTCTTACACAGGCTTCTGGACCTGTAAGATAAGGCTCCTGGTTACCTGTCACTCCCCTCCTCACCCTCCCCCCCCCACTCACCCTCCCCAGCCACCCAGTCTCCTCGCTACATTTTAACCACGCAAACAGAAAGGTTCTTCTCTGAGCTGGTCCTGAGGCTCATCTCATGACCTGCTTCACTCGTGACTCTGTACACAGATGCCCTCTTCAGAAAGGCTTTTCCTGTTCAACAGCTGCTTCCCTCACTCTTTGTGCCCCCCTCAATCGCTTTGAAGTAGACAGATTCCTAGGCAGCGCTTTTGTACAAGGGCAGACTCCTGTACTGATTAAAGGGCTACATTCCAACCCTGATCTACCACTTCCCGGCTGTAAAAGCTTAAGCAAGTTACTTACCCTCTCTTTGCTTTATTTTTCTCATTTATTACTGAGTACAGCTGCCCTTATTTGCAACTGGACTGAGCCCCAATGGTCCATAGCCTCCACACCCTATAATGGCTTCCTTTTCTTCTTTTTCTTCCCCATCTCAGTTCTCCACTCCTTTGCCAGTGCTCCGTGAGATCCCTTCCCACTTAAGCTTTTTGCATGCAAATGCTACCCTTAGGGTTTGTCTCTGATGACCTTTAGAGCTCTATTATAGGGTAATCCAGTAGATTCAATGAGTTGATATAAACAAGTACTTAAAACAGTACCTGGAACAGATCAAGCATTCAGCAAGTATTAATTTTATAAATTCATTGTTCATGTTTCATTTTTTTTTATATTTTTATAAATTTTTTTAACTTGAATTTTTATAAATTCAAGTTCATGTTTCAGTGCCTAGAACAATGCCTGGTAAAAAGTACCTGCTTAATGAACACTTTGTGGAATGAATAAAAAGAGGATAAAAGGACAATAGTACTAGGGAAGGGGGAGATGAGAGAAATAAAGGACTGTAAGGGAAAAAAAAATAGGTGTCAGCTCTACTATCATTCATATTGGAGGGTAGTGAGGGCACGAAATAGTGCAAGGAGAAACCATGTTAAGAATACAGAGGCAGAATTAGAGGCTATTCCTGAATAGAAAGAAAAGAGACAAAGAGGTGAAAGTGACCAAAATGAATATGATGAATGGGGAGGGCAAAGAACAAAAATCAAAGCTAAGAATTTCAGGAGAATTCTCAATGGAAGAATAAGCTTAATTTTTTTTTTTTTAAATGGGGAGGGGGAGGGGTCCTCATCCACTTCAGAGCTCTCCACAGAAAAGTAAGCACTCACATGTTTTGAGGGAGCCCAGGATGTTCTTTGGCCCATTTTACTAATGGAAAAAGGGGGTTGTTTCCTGCTCTTTAAAAGAGAGGAAGCTTACCCAAATGCTCATTTCCCACTTTCACATAGCCGGAGCCTGCTGGAGCTTGGCCCTTTGGGGAAGCTGCTATCATCTGTGTGACTGGCTGCGCATGTTTACTCGAAGTAAGCAGATAACTTCACTAAGGCCTACAGTATAAGCTGTATTTTCCAGTTTGGAAATCCCACATTTGGGAGATACTGAGTACTAGAGTAGTCCGAAATAAAGTGACGCATCACTTTAGAAGTGATTATCTTATTTTTTTTAAAGATTTTATTTATTTATTTAACAGAGATCACAAGCAGGCAGAGAGGCAGGCAGAGAGAGAGGGGAGGAAGCAGGCTTCCTGCTGAGCAGAGAGCCGGATGTGGGGGCTCTATCCCAAGACCCTGAGATCATGACCTGAGCTGAAGACAGAGGCCTCAACCCACTGAGCCACCCGGGAGCCCTGTGATTATCTTACTTTATCTGTGATTCTTCCCCATCCAAGATCTCAGAGACAAGAATTCAAGGCCTGAAATCCCAGAGAATCCCAAACACCTTATACTTAAACAAACTCTGGCAATTATTTTTAGAATTACAAGGATAAGAAAGTAAATGTCTCTTAAGTTTGAGGCAAAACAAAAGACCTTAAATAAAGAGTTAAGGTTAAGAAAATCAGACTGTTCTGGGATATTTCTCCTGCATTAAATGTCAGAAGACAACATAACAAATCTAAACAATTCTGGAGCAAAAGTCCAAGACCCGTGGGTTTTACCCAGCTAAGTTCAGGGAACAGAAATACAGTCTTAGATATATAAGAGTTTAGAAAGACCATCTTTCTACTGAGAAAGCTCAATAGGAAAAACAAAACAAAACATAGACCAAAACAAGAGCTGAAACAAAAGCAAAGACTTATGAATAGTGAAATAGTCATGTAAGAGCAATGTTTGAGTCTCTTTATTAGATCAGATCATGATCTAAGGCTCATGGCACTGGTTGAAAAAATCAGCAACAGACCTACACATAAACAATATATATGTCAAAGAAATGGCTTTGGCAATGAAGGGATTTAGAAGCAGGAAGAAGTGATCAAAATGAAGGCTGTGTAGCTTGAGCAGAGATTTGAAAATAAAAAAGGAAGACCTAAATGGATAGAAAACACAAAATAAGAACACTTTGGAAGTTGGAAAATGCATGAGCAAAGATCCAAGATATGGGATGAAGGTCCGTTTGTGCCACAATAAATATACTAGTGGGAATGCAATGGTAAGAGTCACTCTAGGGATATTAGAAAGTGAATTTGGAAAAGTGGATCAGGGGTAGATCATGGAGAACCCTGGATGTGAGACCAGGAAATTTATAAATCTTTTCGTAAATAATGCAGAGCTGAATGAAAACTTCTGAGTATAAAAAATAAGACTGGCTAAGGAGCGTTAACCTGTGTTGTCTATACAAGAGGGAGGCAGCATAGAAAGCTATAACAATAGTTTTAAAAGGAGGGAAGGGAAAATGGAAGAGATAATGTGATGGAAAGTACAATACATGGTAACCGTTTAAAGGGGAGGATCAATACGGAGAGAGATGCAGAAGTAGTAAGTATCCTGCTCAAAAGCAGGGTAATGCTGCGGTTACTAATTAAATTATAAAATTAAGGAAACAGGTGTATTTTAGGACAGAACACAGAAGAACTGATGTTATCTATTAGCTATGTACATCTGAAGGTAATAGCTATGCAGTTAATTTAGTTATCAAATTCATTTTTTGATCATTACATATAATATCTCTTATCTTGAATGTAATCATTTAATAAACACTATAATATTTTATGAATGAACATGGTTAAAGGTTATAATTTTAATTATGCATCTATGCTTATATATATATATATATTTAAATATTTTATTTATTTGACAGACAGATCACAAGTAGGCAGAGGGGCAGGCAGAGAGAGAGGAAGGGAAGCAGGCTCCCCGCTGAGCTGAGAGCCAGATGCGGGGCTTGATCCCAGGACCCTGGGATCATGACCTGAGTCGAAGGTAGAAGCCTTAACCCACTGAGCCACCCAGGTGCCCCTATGCTTATATTTTAAAGAAAAAAGTTTTTTAAAGATTGTATTTATTTATTTGAGAGAGAACGAGAGAGCACAAGGGAGGGGCAGGAGCAGAGAGAGAAGCAGACTCCCTACTGAGCTGGGAGCCTGACCCCAGGACTCAGGGGTCATGACCTAACACAAAGGCAGACTTTTCACTGACTGAGCCACCCAGATACCCCAAAGGATTCTTTTTAGAATACATTTATCTGCTTAACGGAACCTCAAAGAAGGGAGGTGTTAGATTATGTTTTCATATTAAACAAAATTTGCCAACTGCAAAGATACTTGTAAAAGTAAAAATGATTTTTATCATTCTTTAGCCATGTGCTCTCCTAACATCTTCTGGTAAGGCTTAATACTGATTAACTACATTGAGATCACATTTGATTAGGTCTGACACCTTAGCCATTATCAATAGGATATGAAAACAACAATGCACATCCTGAGAAATTATTCTAGAACTAAGTTAAGTGTAAACCCAAATTTACCTAAATATTTACCCTTGGGCTTGAATCATCTCAGAAATTTGAAGAATCACTTTATGGGTTTACTGGTTTCTATTTCCACCTGCTAACTTAAAATTTTTCTTTAATTCCTAATTTCTAAACTTTTAATTAGAACAAATTGAGGGAATATTGCCTGGATATTCCCAATCGTGGTAGACACAGGAGAAATAATCCAGAAATTTCTCATTTGAATTTAGGCATTCTCTGACATTTTATTATCAATATGGACTATTTCTAGGTATCCCAATCTTCTACTTAAGATTTCTTTATTTAATACACAGTATTCTCATATTCTACAATCTCACTCATACCAGTAATAAGACATTAGAAGCACTCAAATTTAGCTTAGTTTATTTCACTAAGTATATGCACAATCATTATATAATCATGGATTATGATAAATGCATATATATTCATATAAATTCTGAATACAAATATTTTCCCAGACACAATGAGAATACTTTCTTTTTCTCATTCTATCCAATAAATGTTTGCAAATAGAAAATAATTCTAGGGGCGCCTGGGTGGCTCAGTGGGTTAAACCTCTGCCTTCGGCTCAGGTCATGATCCCAGGGTCCTGGGATCGAGCGCCACATCGGGCTCTCTGCTCAGCGGGAAGCCTGCTTCCTCCTCTCTCTCTGCCTGCCTCTCTGCCTACTTGTGATCTCTACCAAATAAATAAATAAAATCTTAAAAAAAAAAAAAGAAAAGAATTCTAAGTAATCAATTAGGTATATCATTTGTATTATTAAAAGCAGTGTTTTCTTTTTAATTTTATTTTATTATTATTTTTTAAAGATTTTATTTATTTACTTGACAGACAGAGAATCACAAGTAGGCAGAGAGAGAGGGGGGAAAAGCAGGCTCCCCGCTGAGCAGAGAGCCCGATGTGGGGCTCGATCCCAGGACCCTGGGACCATGACCTGAGCTGAAGGCAGAGGCTTTAACCCACTGAGCCACCCAGGCACCCCAAGTGTTTTCTTTTTAAATGAGGTTTTCTTAGTGCAATACTGTAAAAGCTTCCACTACATAAGAGGTAGTACACATTTCCTATTTGGGACCTAATATCATTTGACATTAGACAAACTGCCATAACGTATAAAGTCTAGGAAGTACCACCAAAAGCCTAATTAATTAAATGTGTCAGAAGTTATTCCTTTTATATGGTCATTAACCAAACTTAGTAGGTAGCCAGAACATGTGCCATCATGTTTTTTCACTATATTATGTATTTAATATAATTTGAAACAAACTAATTTAAAGTATTTAATTTAATTTAAACTGAAAAACTGTAGATAGGTTATTGAGGATGATAAAAGATCAATTGTATAAAAAATTATTGTACAAATTAAGAGTCCCATTAAGAAATCCAAGAAATTATATAATTAAGTCTTCCGTATCTATTCAGAAGCAAAAGCACCTATCTCTAAATTATCTAAGAAAAATTTGAAGCCTCTAATGAACAAATTCTTTTTAGTCTCTTGAATATTACATCTAGTATGAGCTTCACTTTGAGAGTTAGTAGTAAAATCTCTCCATATTCTAATTTTTTTAAGATGTATATTTTTTTTATTTTTTTAAGATTTTATTTATTTATTTTACAGACAGAGATCACAAGTAGGCAGAGAGTCAGGCGGGAGGCCGGGCGGGGGGAGGAAGCAGGCTCCCCGCCAAGCAGAGAGCCTGATGTGGGGCTCGATCTCAGGACCCTGGAATCATGACCTGAGCCAAAGGCAGAGGCTTTAACCCACTGAGCCACCCAGGCACCCCTCTCATATTCTAATTTAAAGGAAGATATATTAATGAAGTCTTTCACTCCTGCTAACTACAATGACCTAAATCATGAAAGAAAAAATACATTTTTCTTTTGTTTCATCAAAAATATTAATATAGCATGTAGAGAGCTTTATAAAATTCAATTTTAAAATTTACCTATCCTATATTGTGCATTTCATTTGAGTTACTATTTCTGCTTAGTTGTGAGCCTGATCAAATGTGTTTTGGGAATAAATTACTTTAATAAATTCATTAACAAATTAAAGGACAAAATTCATAGTGATTATGTTTTCAGAAAAAAGTTAAATTAAAAATAGTTTTTAGCACAGTCAACAGTAACTATCTGAGATCAACAATTAACTTTATATCTTTAATGTCAGGGTCAAAACAAAGATGCCCAGTATTATAATCAGTGTTGCATGTCATTCTGGATGTCCTAACCAATGTAGTAAGACAACTAAAAAAAAATAAGGTAAATATAGAGAAGGAAGAGACAAAATTATGCTCATTTTCTAACATGAATGTGTACTTGAAAAAAATAACTGAATCATCTGAAATTCCACTAGAAGTAATTAGGTAGTAAATTAAAGTGCCACTTAAAAAATACTTACGTTAAAAAAAAATCTTAATAACTGTAATATACCTCCAAAAATCACCTTAAAATACTATGGGGGAAAGATCCCCTTAATAATAACATCGGCAAAATAATAATAATAGTAATAATAACATCAGCAAATATAAAATGCTCATAAATAAATTTAGAATTTTCCAGAACTGTATTAAAAACTGGTAATACATTACTGAGAGCCACACATAAGATGGATAAAAATTTTGCATTACTACCTAGTACAGATATGGTATTCTCTCCAAGCTGCTTTGTAAATTTACCCCATTTCTAAAGGAAATCTCAATTTAGTTTTTTGAAGGAACGTTATGCAATGTACTTACCTATACAAGAATAAAGCCAATTTTGAAACCCATACTAATGGCAACTTATTCTACCAGATATTAACATATATTAATTCAACTATAATATTTAACGCAGAAGTTTTACCAGCACACAAAAAAGTCAGATCAGTGGCATAGAAATTTATAAACAAAACCAGAAAATGTAATAGTATAGCAGATGATTAAAATGGCCATTTCAATCGTTGAAAAAATTGATGGCTTTTTCTATAAATACTGTTGGTTGCTGGCTATCCATAAGTTAAAAAGTTAGATGTCTACCTCATGTCTTACAATATATAAGAAGGTGAAATCAATACTTCATTATAAAGGAATGAATCATGAAAGAGCTACAAGAAAAAATATTTTTTAATAATTCTGAAAACATAGTGTATCTGTTTTTGTGTAGTTTAAAACTAATTTCCTAGTTGAAACACTTGATGTGAACAAGACATCATGGAGAACATCAACCCCGCAGATGCGAGTAAAACAAGAAGGCTTACTGAGATCTGCATCCCTAGAGGCAGTGGTGAGAAAGAGTCTCCAGCAACAGCAAAGAGAAAGACATTTGGTAGTCAGTCTGCTACATACCAGCTGGAGAATGTAGGAAAACCAGGAATGGTATGGAAGTAGGCACCACAAGGCAGTCGTACGTCTAGGAGAAAGGCCGAGTTCATCTCACCAGACCAGACGAGAAATAGCATCCCATAATTGTAATGGCAGAGATCAGAATATGTGCATGTGTGCATGCATGCTTCTGTTTGTCCCAGAGAGAAGAGCAGAAGGCTATTTCCCTGCCTCCTGGAATTAACTCAGAGTAGGCATGCCTCCTACAAGTGATCAAACATTTACAGTCTGGCCCCTACCTATACAAGTGACACACGATCCTTTGAAATTGCTTCACTAAAATCTAATTACATTTGTGTAATTCAAATATAACATTGATCTTAATTCAAACTATTGTACTATAAGAAATTTGCATCATTTGACTTACAGCTTGAGGCACTCAGATTCCAAATAATTTAGTTGAAAGTTTGGAGCACAAGAAGAAAAACCTCCTGGAACGGTAATATTTTTGCATAACGCAGTCCTCTCCCAGGATTTTTCCATAGGACTATCAACACACATTTCTAGGCATGACACGAAGACAGAAGGTAGAGAGAAAAATCTTGATAGATGCTACCTTACAATCTGTTTAAATTGCTGTTGCGCAAGTAACACCGTACATGAAAGAATGAACTACAGAAATAAATTTGTAAAATAGTTGTCAGATCAAGGGTTAATGTACTTAATCTAAAAGAGATTCTTCTGGATCAATAGGAAACAAGGGAATACCTGAAACAGGCAAAGTTAATGAACAAGCAATTTTCAAAATAATAAATATAATGGGCCAATTAGTATGTAAAAACTTTTAAGCTCATTAGGAGTAAAAGATATGCAAACTAAAATAATAAAATAAATTTTACCTCTAGTATTGATAAAGATGAAAATAATAATAATACCCAGTTTTTATAGTGTACAAAAAGACAGGTTAACTTACCCACTACTACTGTGTGTGTGTGTAACAACATAGGGCAATTTGATTGGATCTACCAAGAATCTTAAAGGCAGTGGGGTAACATGTTTGAGAATTTTTCCTAAGAAAATCAGTGAATAAGTAAACAGACTGTTGTCATCTTCTTCATATACAAATGACGCCATGTTATTATCAAGATTCCAATGAATTATTTCTTTTTCAAAATGAAACCTGCTCAGTATTGTAAAGCCCTGTCCCCACAGGATACTCAGATCAAGAAAAGGCAAAGATTCTTTTTTAGATGGCACCCACAATTCAAAAGCTCTAATCACAAGAACAAAGAAAGGCACAGACAAAAAGACACAGATGGAGACAATGTGAGTCCCGTTTGTGCACCTGCAGGGAAATGGGTTCTCTGGAACACTAGAAAGCTGGAGGCAGAAACAGGGACACCTGGGCACTAACTGTCTTCCTTTCCCTGGATGGGAATGAAGCCTTGCTAATGCTATATTTGATTCAAGAACCAGAAGAGCCCAATATTTGTGTATAGTACCTTAAATGGAAATGCACACAGATTGTTAATGTTAAGTTCTTCCAGAAGGCTGATGTCAGCTCTGGGTACAAATACTTGTGGCTCAGCACAAACTGAGAATCTTGCTTAGTATGGGCAATATCAACAGCAATTCTGGGATCTATTTGGGAACCAGAGGCCAGGAAGGCCTCCGCCAAAATGTGCTGTGGTAAATCAGAAACAGTCTAATGTACAACATGTGTGCATGTATGGGCTCTTCTCATTAATTGGAAATGTGCAACACATTTACAACTCTGCACCTATGGGAATTCTAGCTCATCTTCAACTGCTTAAATTATGTGTAAACAGAACCCCCAGAACAGGATACAAAAATGTCCTAGACTTTATAAACATAACCCAGTGAACCAAGCAAAAGCATTTCCATTTGCCATGTTTGATATATTCAGTCCATCCTGTAATTCGGAAAAGGTCATTCATTAATTATGTGTGTCAAAGTTATGAGTCTATAATTGCAATCTGGATATTTTTATGTCCCTCCCATTATAGTTAGGGGATAAAGCATCCTAAATATTTCTAACCTTTGCTACTCTTTATCCTCTGAGGCTACATGATGTCAAAATATCTTAATACAAATGAAAAAGTGCAGTCCATCACTACTTTAAATAGCTTTTCTATAGGAAACCAAATATGCTCATAGTTCTAAATATCCAAAGATTTGTCTGACTGGGAAATGTCGCTACAGCAAACCTACCAAGTTTCTTAGAGATTCAGCATTACATCCCAGCTTAATACCATTTCAATGAAACTTAGTCTTTCTTGTTTTCCCTCTAAAGATAACTGCTCACATGATATTAAGTTTAACACTAGCATGTCATTTTTCTAGTCTCTTCTTGACCAATGGCCATACTTACAAAATAGCCATTTCCAATGCTCATTAATTTTTTTTCATTCATTTAGCAATTATTTGTTGAGCAGTACTTAGCTGAGCACTAAACCAAGCCATGAGAAAATCAAGCCAAATAAGTCATGACTTCTACCCTCAAGAAAACTGTAGTCTAGGTAGAGGCAGACAAGTATATGTGCAATTCACCTGCAGCACAGTGAGTGTTACTTACTAAGGGACATGGAGGAGGAACGTTGAAATCAGACTAATGTAAATGACGATGGGCTCAAGTCTAGAGAGGTTTTCCAGAGGTGGCCCTTGAGCTGAGTTTGGAAATGAAGAGGAAAAGGGGACCTGTCAAAGACACAAGTGAGAATTCTCTTAAAAGAAGGTTGGCGGGGGGGGGGGGGGGGGTGCGCCTGGGTGGCTCAGTGGATTAAAGCCACTGCGTTCGGCTCAGGTCATGATCCCAGTGTCCTGGGATTGAGCCTGGCAGCGGGATCTCTGCTCAGCAGGGAGCCTGCTTCCTCCTCCTCTCTCTCTCTCTCTGCCTGCCTCTCTACCTACTTGTGATCTCTGTCTGTCAAATAAATAAAAAAATCTTAAAAAAAAAAAAAAAAGAAGGGTGGGGGGACAACGTGAGTGATCACGAAGCTGTGCTAGAGCAGGATTAACTTACAGAATCACAGCCCAGCAGAGCGCCAGTGAAGGGCACTTGTGGAAAAAAAGAAAAAAAGAAAAAAAAAAGAACCTTTACAGGGAAGATGCAATGTGCTAAGCCAAGGATTTCGGTTAGGATGCTAAAAACTGCTGGGAGCCATTTAGTAACTTTAAGCAAGAGAAAAATGTGATGAGATAAATGTTTTGAAAACAAGCCCTCTGGCTGCTCTGTGGAGGATACACTGAAAAGAGAGCCAAGTTGAAAGAGGGAAATGGGATGCTATTGCAATAATCCAGGCAAGAAATTGTAATGGCTTCAATTAAGAGAGGAGAGATGTAGGGGAGAGAACAGATTTAGAATAGATTTCAGTACTGGTGAAACACTAGACAGGGAAAGAAAGGAGTCTCAATGGGTTCTAGATTTCCTGATTTGAGGGACTAGGTGGACTCTGTTTCACTCACTGAGATGAGAAATTCAAGCAAAGGAATAGGTTAGAGTGAGAAATGATAAACTTAATTTTGAACTTGATGAGTTCAAGATCCAAGTGCATTGGTGCAGAATACAGCTGGATAAATGCAAGGTCTAGGTCAGAGCTATGGCACATAATGATATAGAAGAGGTCACTGAAGTCACGGGAGCGGTCAAGGGTATAGTGTTGGGGTGGCAGGAGATGTTATGCAGAAAGTACAGAGGTACCGGTATAGAACCTTGTAAAACCCTAAACTGAGAGGAGAGAAGTAGGCAGACCACAAATAATTACTAGGGAAGTAGATGAGGAAAAGGAGGAAGACGAGGAGAGGGGGAGATCCAAAGAAGCTGATGAAGAAAAATTCCAAAGAAAGTTAAGTGCTTCCAATACTTCAAACAGGTCATGTAGGACGAACAAGACAACTGTCCAGAGCCGTTAGCCATGTGGAAATCAGATCTGAAGGAAAACAGTGGTAGGATGTGAAAGGAAAGAAGTAACCAGATTCCAGAAGCTAAGGAGGGAAACCGGCAACGTGGGCACAATGTACATCGGTTTTCCAGGTAGTTGTCAAAGGAAGGCAAGAAGGAATAAGACAGGTTCCATATCAACCACTAATTTTAAAATAACTATTTTCATAACTAATTTTTTCACAATGTGTAATTTTGGCAAGATCCTTTTCCAATAGAAATGAAGTCTTTTGGAAACAGTTTTATGGGAACAGAAGATAAGCTCCTCCCACTTTCTATTCTGATGCCAACGCTATAATGAAATAGCAGCAATAGGAGGAGCCGTGACTGGGGATTGGAGTGAATCCTCTTGAAGTTCCCCGCCAAGGTTACTCGAAATCGTGTCGCACACATACCGGCCGCTCGTACAAATCACGAGCAATCCTTTTAGAGCGTAAATGCGTATAGTATTCACTTCACTGTATCTCACATTTCTTTAAAGATCATGGTGGCTTGCTTAGTCACCTAATATCTAACACTGGCGTTTTAGAGTAATTCTTCCCAAGAGATTTAAACCCTTGCTCTGCACGTTCCTGGTGAAATCTCCTCAAAACCCCTCCCTTTGCAGTCTGTTAATTCTCCCACAACCGCTTTATATAATTACTAATAGTTTCTACTGATGTTTGCTTCTAACTCTAGTTTAACACAAGCTATAAATGTCTTAATAATTATGCTGACTTACATTTCTACAGCGTTGTTCATCCTGAGAGATCCCAAAGCACCCTTCCAAAACCATACGCTGCTTGTATAAATAAACGCCAGGCAACATTAAGGATGATGAAAACAACCAGTCACACAATTACCATGCTGTTTACCTAGCTCCTGAACAATAAAGATGCTTCACAAGACCCGAACTGATTATCAATCATAGGAGACGCTCCACTGAACACCACGCCACAGGCTGATACCATCTCTATTAACATGGGCCATTTTTTATTTGCTCTAGGATATAACTCCTATCAAGTCCAATTGAATTAGTTTTGCCAAAAAGATCAATGACTGTTTAAAAATATTTGAATAAAATGCAGGTATCTTATGCTAAGTTAAAAAAAAAAGTCTTAAACTAAGATTTACTGCTAAACCGGGAACTCCATGCCAATAGCGAACACGAAAAGTGGCTCCCAGGTCACAAATCCAGACTCAAATAGGCACTACTTCCATGACCCTGAACAAACTATGTATACCACCTAGCTAAGTTCCATAGGCTTGCAAGAAAAACTCTATCACCTCTGACTCCAACTCAGCAATTCTGGATTTGAAAGATCAGGAAAGTATGTTCAAAGAATCCTCTAGCCACAGATGATTTCTGCAGGCCGGTTTTATCGTAATGCCTCACATTCTTTCGGGCAGATATACAAACCAGTCATAATACTTGGTGACTTAAATTTTCAAGCAGGGTTACTGTTATAGTGAAACTATCGAACTTTCCAATTGGCCACCAATAAAGCATCAGTTAAATAAAATAAAAAATTTTTTTTCAAGAAAATGCTAAGGAAAATACTAAGGCAAGGCTAAACATTTACCACTCTGATTAACATCTTCCTACATTAAAGGTCATAAGATTTTAACTTTTACTATGAAAATGAGAAGCTGAAAATGGTGGAAGTTAGGAGTTAGTGATAAAAAACACCAAGAAGGGCAACTAATTACTCCTTTATGTAGAAAATGATAGCAAGTATAAAACTTGTATTTGCCTATATGGTAAAACTTTATTTGTATAGATTAAATAGAGAAGAAACACTTATTATTGAGGACAAAGGATATACTAGACAATGTGCTAAATGTATAATATGTTTTATCCCAGGGTCCTCATAATTACTTTATTAAGTAGTTGTAGTAGAGTTATATTTGTAAGCAAGATATCCCAATACTTTCCGAAATTGCTAAATTTTCAAATATGGAAATTTGTATGCAGGCTTCTGGTTTTTAAAACCACATTCATGTTTAATTCAATTGTTTCTGATGCATATCTTTACATCCTACATTTCAATTTGCCCTCAAGTTTCATTTTCTTTGAGTTGTTTTGCAAAGATGACAGCATTTACTAAAACAGTTTCAGGAATCACTTTCTCTAGTTTCTGCAGATGGAACTTATGGCAGAATCAGTCATACCTTGTATCTGAACCAGTATAGGATATGACATTCTACTCTTAAATATATGCTAACCTTCTCTATCTGCTAAGAAACATGACTTTATTAGATATCCTCTCATTTCTTTTTTTCCATCATCATCACCAGCAGTTGACTTTCTTTTCAAGCTTATTTTTATATAAAGAAATAGGGATTTCTAAAGAAATAGAGATTTCTATAGCTTCAAGAGAAAATCAGATTTGATTATGCTCAGTCATTAGCTAAGGAATTCACTTCTCTGAAGCATGTGGATTGCTTCACACCATGGGTCTTGGAAGTTGCTCTCAAATATAGAGACATGGGAGTGCTGGACCTGTGAATAACAGGGAGTGAATTTTATTATAACCTATATTTACAGAGGAGAAAGCTGAAGCTCACTAAAGCTAAGTTACTACCCTGCCACACATCTAGTTAATGAGAGAGCCTTTCCACCGAGGTCTGAAAATGTCCAAGCCTGTTTTCTTTCTTCTACAACACAGCATCTCCCAGCCAGTCTGACGTACTGAATGGTCTGAGTTGTTGGAACTATTTTAATAAAAAACTAATTTTACTACAATCTTGATTAGAACAAAAAATTTTAAAGTCTGATTCCTGGCTCGATTTGGCAACTAACCAGATGTCAGGTTTTATAGAGTCATCTTAACCTTTCTGGTATTCAATTTCTTCGCTATAGAAATGAACAACTTATCAGATTTTAATGAGCTCCAAGGTCCTATAGTCTATAAAAGCATTGCTAAATAGATTCGCTGCCAGGAAAAGCCGCGTGTGTAATTGCGTACAACTATATGCTGCAATGTAATTAAGAATTGTTGTTGTGTAGTTTTTCATTTAATTTGGTCAAATGTCCCTCATGCAGTTGGATTGCAATATAAATGTGCTTAGTCAGCACTTGTGTTGTAAACATCTTGAGAATGAACTTCAGTTTATTCTATACCTACATCATCCTGATTTTAATTTGATAGGTCTATACTTAAGCTGTTACACTGTAATATTTGAACAATGCATCCTGAATATAAGTGGGCTCCACAGCAGAACTGGGTATATCCCATTATCGTTCTCTTTCTCTTCACACAGCTAGGGAATGGGGCTTCAGATTTATACAATTTCCTTACCCATCTCTTGGTATCCATCTAAATTATTGTATCTTCTAGACCAGTGTTTTTCAACCCAGGCTGCACGTAATAACCACGGTAAATAGGGAACTGAAATACAGAGGATGCATTGATGTAGAGAGAGGCTACCTAACTTGCCAAAGTTATAGAGCTGAGAATAAAGCATTTGAGGTCTGGCTCTGAGATCAGCTCTTTACCACTACACTCTCCTGCCTCAACTGAGAAGCTCTGAGAAAACAGATTACTGGGCACCATCTGGTACATACTGAATCACAATTCCAGGAACATGTCTGTGTGTGTTTGCATGTGTGTTCAATGTTCCCAAGTTGCTCTAATGGGGCTGTTTTCATGCATGGAAATCACTAACCCAGACTACCCACAAAAGAGAAAAAAAAAAAAAAACCTCCATTTGCAAATGGAAGAAATCAGTGTCTGAGCATTTGGTCTGATGAGAGCAGCCCGTCACGCAATAGCTTTGCTTAACTCAGAGGTGCACTTCATATGGCTGCAAGGGCCCGTAATTGTGTAAGCATCATTTGCTTTCCTTTCTGTTTACCCTAAGAAAAAGCCAGGATTTTTTTCTTGTGACTCTAGTTCCAAATGTAGGGGAACTGAAATGTCCTCAGGAAGTAAGACTAGTCCAACACAAGCTGACAGCATAATGTCATGAAAAGAACTAAGGCTTTGCAGGCACAGCCAACAGAAGCTAAAATCCTAGCTTTGCCATTTGTGAAAGCATATGAATACAGGCGAATTATTTCAATCTCCCGGTACCTTAGCTTGCTTACTTATAAATAGAGAGTACAAGTATTGGAGCCACTTCCCTTCCACAAGACTGTAGGAGGCAGGATGGCATGAAAGCGAAGAGTGGATTTAAATTTCAAGTCTGCCACCTACTTCTCTGAGACAAAGTTCCTCACCTGTGAAATGCGGATTCCAAGACTGTCAACCATAGAGCCGTGAAGAGTAAATGAGATAATGCGTGTATTATTACCATAATATTGGGATTGCTGCAATGATTAAATCAAATCTTTGTAATAAAACTAATCCAGTAAAGGATTTTTAAATATTACTTTCTCATTTTTAAATCTCACCTCTAGGTAGAACGTCAGGAGAAAGCATCTACCCTGGATATGTCAGAAACCCACATGCCATCAGAGATTAAAAAAGCAAGAAAGAAGAGTAGTTTGAAGGCATGTTTCAGAACTGTAAAATGGTCCTAAAAATAGTGTCTAATTTCCCTTGATTTGGTATTTTTAAAATGCCTAGGTGGAAAACATTATGAGGTTTTTAAAAAAATTAAAAATAAAATGATTATGTGATCCAGCAATTTCATTTCTGGGTATATATCTGAAGGATATGAAATCATTATCTTGGAGAGATACTTATGTCCCCATGTTCATTGCAGGAGTATTTATATTAGCCAAGACATGGAAACAACTTAAGCATCCATTGATGGATAAATACATAGAGAAAAGGTGGTGAATATATAATATATAATGGAATACTATTCAACCTTTAGAAAGAAGGGAACCCTGCTATTTAACAACAACATGGATGAAACCTGATACTAAGTGAAATAAGTCACAGAAAGAAAGACAAATACTGTATGATCTTGCTTGTCTATGGCATTTGGAAAAAAACAATACTCATAAAAACAGAGTGGATTGTTGGTGCTAGAGGCAGAGGAAGGAACGGGTGGAGACGGTCAAAGGTACAACACCCAGGTATAAGATGAGTAAGTTCTGAGGATGAAATGTACAGAAAGGTGACTAAGTTAACAATATTGTATAATATTTGAAAGTTGCTAAGGGAATAGATCTTAAAAGTTCTCAACACGCACTGTTGGGGATAACGTATAGCGTGAAATCATCCATAATACCTGGTTTGCTAAAATGTAACACGGAGGCTGCTGGGGGTGATAGAAGGTTTCAGAGAAGGGCAGAGACCTTTGGAATGTGAGGCCTGTGCAACCACTCTGCCATTAGGAATGCAGTGGGGAGTTGCCTTCCCCGAAGCCTTCTTAGCCCAAACAGCTGCCCTGTGATCTAAGATATATGTATGCATTGTCCCCTAGGTTATGTTTAGCAGAACTCATAGAACACACAGATCAGCATATCCTGTCTTTCCTGTAAACAGATCCTCCTAGTTCCATTAAGACCCCTTATCACACATCAGTGCTTGAGAAACAGAGTGATAAAGATTTATGATTATCCTGAAGCAAAAATAAGGTGAGAGCGAAAAGCGAAGGGTCTTTGCCTCTGAGCATTGACCCCCTTGCCTTTTCTCCTCTCTTTCACAGCAAAGTTTGGAGTAATCTTTCATCCGTTGGTACAGGGATTGCTGGCCATTCCAGGCAACAAACACACAAAACTATATGAGTGATGTGTTACCTAATCTTACTGTGGTCATCACTTTGAAATATATACATATATCAAATCTTCATGTTGTACACCTTACACTTACACAATTACATCACAATAAATGTGGAGAAACAAAAAAAGATCCAAGATGTGCGTTTCAAGGATTAACCTCTGCTCACTATCATAGCCCCTACCAGAACCACACATGCCACTACTTAAAAGATCACCCTCCCAACTACCTCCCACTGTGTCCCACTGCCAACTTGTCATTATCAAACACGTCAAACATATTTTGATCCTGTTTCTACACTCTTCTTAATCTTTCTTCTGCCTAGAACATAACCCACAAACCACATCTTCACCCAGCAGAATCCACCTCACTCCTACAAGATTTGACCAAAAGCTATTTGTCCTTTCCCCAAGTTTCCCAGTTAGAATGCATCATTCCCTCCACTGGGCTCCTTTAAAACAGTTATCTGCATATACTTCCATTACTAATCCTAGTCACAAATTTATTCTGATAGACCTTGATAATTGGCAATTTATAATAGTTGGCTTTCCACTAGATTTCAAGTTTCCTGTTGGAGGGGAATTTATCTTACATATCTTCATTTTTTTCCCACAGAGGCTGAACTGTTCTCTTGCATACAATGGATATTCAGCACAAATTTTTTGAAATAATACATGTGCACTGAAGACTCCCATGGCCATGGGTAGAGCCCCAAACAAATCCCATCTCAGTCAAGTGGTACCTGCCATGATGTCCTTAACTCAGTGTATGGCAGGCACTAACTGAAAATATGCTCTGAAAAATAAAGCATAAAGTCTTTAATATCTGAAAAATAGACTAATACAAAACTGAGTCTAGGTCACGTGTAGTAAAATTTCAGTGAATGGATGCAATTTATTAGCAGTTTAAAAAGTCATTCTTCCACATAAAGATTTTATAATTTAATATATTAAAATGCAGCTCCAATAAAATGTCTACCATTCTCATTTTTAAAGATTTGAAGACGTGGAGGGTAATGTCCCAGGAACACAGACTGATTTTCAGTGCATGTGCTATGAAAATTATCCACTTTTCATGTTATACCTTACACTGACCCTTCTGACAAGTTTTTCAAACCATACCAACTTATATTTCAATCATAATCTTATAGAAAAAGGAAGGGGAGGGGAGGGAAGGGACCTGGAATGAAAACGAAGAGGAAATCCAACCACGGCTAAACATAACATTTTCTTTATCTTCGTGTTCCTTAAAGAAATTATACCAATAAGAGATACCAAAATTTTTTAATGAAATAATGTTTGAGCTGCTCACATCTTACCATGAAGAAGGAAGGATAGCCAGGTTATGCTAGGTTATACTAGTTGTCAGTATAGTACTCACTGCTACATACTTGCAGTAAAAAATAAATTAATATAATATAATATATTAAAATATATAAAATATAATATATATTATATATCACATAATATATGTGATATAAAATATAATATATATGATACATGATATTGAATGTGATACATATCATATATAAATATATGTGAAATTATATATGTAACTTTTTATATAAACATATACATATAGATATAACTTGTTTCACTGAAGAATAACCTTGATGAAGCAGTAAAACTTATTGATTTTTAAAATCTTGACTGGAGTAAAAATCTTCATAGTATCCTGTATAATGAAATGTAAAGTACACACAAAGCACTTACATTACAGACTGAAGGATGATGTTTGACTCAAGGAGAGATGAGAGGGTGTATGTATGGGGACAGGTACGCAATCCTTTCTCTTGTGAGCTGAACTAGCCACCTTTTAAATCACACATAATTTTTTACTTGGAAAAACTGACAGATAAACCACAGGTATGGGACTTGGATATCTGGAAGTTTCTTCTCAAAAATGAACAAAGTAAACCTGTTAGCTCAAGAAAAATGGGTGGAAATTTTAATGGATGATAAATCTTCAGCTTTCAAGTAAAAATTAGCACTTTGGAAAAACCTGCATCCTCCACAAATTTAATCAGTTTTTTTCTGATCAGACTTTCCTGATTATATTGGTGGTGATATTAATAAATATAACGTTTAAAAAAATAAAATAAAAAATAAAAAATAAATATAACGTTTTATTATTATATAATAAAATGTTCTAACATTTGAAACAGATATATGACTCAATGAACCAATGTGATCCAAAAATTTCAAAATCTTCCATAGTTAAAATATTCATTCAAAGCACAAAATAGACCAACTAGATTTTAAGTTTACTGATACAGCCTCGGATTCTAGATTGGAATCAACCTTTATGAGACATTATTTGTCAAGTTGTGATGGAGTATCAATGATAATTGAAAAAGATATTAACATACTCTTCCCTTTCACTACATATCTATGTGAGATCAGATTTTTTTCCCCAATATTCTTTACTTAGAACTTCAAATTGCAACAGATTGAATGCAATAGAAATAAGAAGGCAAGCTATGTTCTATTAATCCACACATGAAGAGATTTGTAAAAGTGTCAACAATACTACTCTTCTCATAAATTTTTTCATTCTGTTAAAATAATTATTTTCATTAAAATGTTATTTATATTAAAATGTAATTGGTTTATTACCTATGTCAAGATGTAATTGGCTTATTATTGTTACTTTTCAGTGAACTAATAAATAAATATATTAAATTTTATCACTTTCATTTCTAATGTGGATAATCAACACATAAAATACAAACAAAGGCTTTTTGGAGTTCTTAATAATTTTAAGTGTAAAAGGTGCTGGGACCAAAATGTTTGAAAACATCTGATTTAGAAAATACATGTTAGGAATCTACATAATTTGATAGAAAGAAGACAAACTCTCTAGTGATGATTTTTTATTCATTTGAGTTTGGAGTCTTGTTCTACAGATTCAAAGATCTATATGTCATCTATTCAACAACTATTGCTCAGTTCCTGCTATGGGCCAGGTGCAATAGGAAAAACCAAAAACGTAAGACAAGGATCTTGTCATCAGAACACTCAGTTTCCACTGCTATCACTTACATCTTCTGAAAATTCTCGTAATGATTTGCACACACTCATTTCCCTAAAGAAAGCTAAGAGAGCACTGCTTCTTAAAATGGCAAAGAGGCCCTTATCATAAAATGCTACAATCAGAGTTTTAATGTGGTTATTTAAAATAGATGAGGTGCATATATTTTTTTAACTCACCATGGAAAAACCTCAAAGGAAAATCTAGAAGAATTGAGTCATGTTTTTAAAATATCACACTTCCTGTGAATCAAAAAAAATAAAAACTAACCTTCAAGGTATGACCATACCCACAGAAATAGTTCCATGTTTTAACACAGCATTCCTATTACAAAAATTATATTAATAAATCATAAGAGCTATTAAATGTTACCTAAGATCATAAATTTTTCAGAATGGAAGGCTGTAGATTTATTAAAAGGAAGGAAATTTGCTCAGTGTTGCATGGAATAGAGAATGAAATTTTCTGATTTAGATATTATTACTGCTTTACTGGGATATCATAACTACTGCCCTAAAAGTTAAAAATTTTATAATTAGTAATAGAAAGATAAATTAACATTTTTGGCATCTAAAATTACTCAATAAAACATGAAATATATTGATAAGCAGTTATCTTTCACATAAGGTAGAGGTAATCTATATTATGTTTCTATTTTTCAGTTTTACACTTCTATACACTTTGTAATGACAGAATATAAAAGAAATACAGAACACATATTTATTCATACTATTTTGTTTTTCTTGTTAAGTTTTAACACCCATATTTTATCTCCTAAATGAAATATAAGTTTTTATGGGGCACTATGTTAGTCAAATTATATCTTTGGCACCTCCTAACATCTTATTCACTATTCTTCACACAGCATACATTCAGCATGATAACATGTCAAATCATACTTCAATTTACCTTAAAATGCTTAGTTATAAAGGGATAGTCATATGTATTGATTTACTTCCAAGACAGATGACTTGTCTATAACATGCTGTTATTGTTTTCACTCTTTATAACTCCATCTGCAGGAATATTTTGTTGGGCAAACAAAACATTTACATTTGAATTTTTAAGTGTTCAAAGGCATACATTCCTAGCTACTAGCCCCATCTTCTTTGGTGGTCTTATCTCCCTCTAGTTTTATATATTTATATTACCTGTATGGCTCATACCCTCTAAAAAGATCAAATCTTTTGGCTTGTACAAAATTTTATAATTAAGACCAAATAATCCATTTGATGATAAATTGCTAGAATTATAACCTACTAACACAGCAAGAAACTACAATAGGTCTCTTTTGTCTACAATAGCAGGTCTAAATTATCCTACCTGATTTTCACTAATATCCATATTCTCATCCAGCATATTAGTAAATCTTATTTCTCATTACTTACCAGCAAAAATATTTACAGTATTATGTCCAGTTTTTATGCTTATATTTCTTATGATGCTAATTAAAAACTTACAAACCTTTTCCTATTTTCTCCAATTGTGGAAATACGACTTGTTCTTTCTCTGCCCTTAAGTTTTGTTTCAAGTAAAAAAGAGAAAGAAAGAAAGAAAATAGAAAGAAAGAAAAAGAAAAGAAAAAAGAAATACAAATACAACTGAAGAATTGTGAACTTTTTCTCATTTCTCTCCCTCTCCTTGTTTCCCAGAGATAACCACTATCCTAGGTACTTATCATTTCTACGTATGTTTTTATTCATTATATACACACACACACACACACACACACACACACACACATATATATATGTATGTCTGTATCTATAAAAATATATCCTATGCATTAATGTTTCTATAATAGCTTATAATATTTTGTTATAATATGTTACACTATACAGCAGCTATTTATAAACTGAAATTTTCTAGATGTATTCAGGTAGGTATTTCATACTAAATGGTAAAAGATGGAATTCTTTCAAACTAAGATAAATTAAAAACAAGGATGCTTGCTTTTGCTACCTTTATTCAACATCGTACTGGAGGTCCTAGCCAGTATTACAAAGCAGAAGGAAAAATTGAACAGCATATATATATACACACAAAGGGAAGAAGTAATACTATCTTTATTTGTAGACAATATGATTTTTTATGTAGAAAAGCCTAAGAATCCTACAAAAAAATAGCTAAAATATGAGTTAATAATGGTTGCTTCATAGAAAATTTACTACCTGATTTCCAAACCTAATATAACGCTATAATAATCAAGACACTGTGATATTAGCATAAACATAAACATAGGAATCTACAGAACAAGATAGCAAGTCTAAAAATAGACTCATACATATGTGTTCAAATGATTTTCACTAAAAGACTATTCAATGGGAAATGGGTAGTCTGTTCAAAAAATGATGGAGAAACAATAGGATGAACATATTTTAAAAAATGAGCCCCAAACCTTACTTTATACCATATTCAAAACGACCTTCCTATTGACCATGGACTTACATGAAAGAGGTAAAACTCTACAACCTCCAGGAGAAAACTTTGGTAATCTTGAGTTAGACATAAATTTCTTAGCTAGGACAAAAAATAGTAAGATTTATAAAATAAAAAGTTGATAAGTTGGCCTTCACTAAAGCTAAAAATGTCAAAAGACACTATAAAAATGAAAAGAGAAAATATTTATATTATATATATGTAATATATAAAAATGTAAGACTTTTTTCTAGAATAATGAACTTTTACAACTCAGTAATAAGAAATCAACTCGGTTTTTAAAATGAGTAAAAGATTTGAAGAAACAAAGAAGAAATGGAAATGGTAAATCAGCATACGGAAAAATACACAAGATGAGTAAGTAATTAGAGGAATGCAGACATGCAGAGTAGATTCACAATGAGATATCATTATACACCCACTAGTAGGGCTAAAATTAAAATGACGGACAATATCAAGTATTGGAGAGGAGTGAAGCAACTGCAACTGCCATATACGGCTGTTAGGAATACTATATATACTATATGTACTATATATATTATATATATATACTATATAAAATACTATAAATACCGCTGTTAGGAATACAGAATGGTGCACTCACTTTAGAAAAGTTTGACAGTTATGAAGTCAAACATATTCTTCCTATACAGTCAAGATATTCCACTCCCAAGTATGTGCCCAGGAGAATCAAAAAACATATGTTCTCACAAAGAGTTGTACTTGCTTGTTTGTAGAAGCTTTATTCATGACAGAAAAAAGCTGAAAATATTCTAAATTCTGAAAATAACCCAAATTCCATCAACTGATAAATGGAAAAACAAACTGTGGTATATTCATGGGAAAAAAAAAAAAAGGCAATGAACTACAGGCACAACAACATGGAGAAATTTCAAAGCTTATGCTAAGTAGAAGAAGCCAGATACAAAACTTGCAAAATGTATAATACCCTTCCTATTAATTTTTGAAAAAGCAAAAATATACCAACAGAAAGCAGATTAGGGAAAGGGATTGTGGGGAGGGGACTGACTGAAGGAGGCGGGATGGAACATTTGGAGTAATGAAAATGTTCTATGCCATGATTATGGGGGTGGTTATACAACTGTATATATTTGTAAAAGAAACACATCAAATTATATACTTAAAACTAATTGACTTCATTGTATGTGCATTTTACTTCAATGTAGCTTACTAGGTAAAAATTACTGGGCTAGAAGGAACCTTAATGCCCATTTCTCAACCTCAAGGAAGTCATGGATATTAATATCCAAGATTCATATATGATTATAATGAGTTTTCAAAAAGATTTTCCTTGACTTCATATTTATTTTATTCATTAGCTTCCAACTCTTGGAAACAATTTTTTTTTAATTTTATTTTTTCACTTTTTCATGTAATGTCTACCTCCAGTGGGCTTGAACTCACATCCCTAAGATCAAGAGTCGCATGCTCTATCGACTGAGCTAAGCCAGATGCTCCAGAAGCAACCTTTTTTGGTTTTCGTTTTATCTCACATCACCTGCCTAACCACTGAAAACTAATCTGACCCCATGATTCCCAGTGTTCTATTGAAATTATAAAGATTCTTTGTTTCCTCTGTTAAACACATGTGGTTTGTTTTGTTTTTTTTTTTTTTCACTAACCAGTTTTGCTCTGCTTGTACAGCAGCAGTTCTCACTAGACGTGGTTACCATAGTTATTACTGTAATCACCACAGTCATTAGGGCTGCACCTCCAGGCTAAGTAAGTTTCCAGGACTTGAGTCCTGGCCCCACCACTTGACTAGGTAAGCAAATCTGTGCTTCAGTTTCCTCATCTGCAGAAACAGGGGTAAAAATTGTTCCCACTTCATCGGATTATTCTGAGAATTAAATGAGATAGTACACAAACGGTACTTAAAAATATACCTGGCACATCATAAGGACTCAAGAAATGTTAACATTTCTATTAGCCTCCCATTTTTCCACTGGAAATTCTGGAATTAATAATAACTGCTATGCAATAAAGTAGCAAATTCAGATTTTAAATCCAGGAATTATACCCAACTATAACTTCAAAAGTCAACAGAAAAGTCATCCTCTACTTCTCAGTGTTTTAGGGCTTATGTTTTGCTGTTATTATTGTATTCTTAATTTCCTGGTTCATGTTACAATGCAAAGAAATGAATTAAACATTATGTTAACAGGATATTTCTTGTGTCTATTACATATAAGTATGTTTGCATTATGCATGTGTGTATGTACTTTAATTTATCTTAACCTAATTTTTAATTTGGTATTCTTTAAAGGACTGGCATTGGAGAAATTATTTGGATAGGAAAAGTGGGAATACACAAGGCCTGCCTTGGCTTAACCTATCCTCCTACTATAAAGGCCTCCAAACAAATGTATGTGTAAAGTAAGCAAAGGAAGTCCCTTATTATTATTAGATTGGGTTGGGTTAGATTAGATTGCACGATTAGCTGTGATGTTGGCTCAAGATCCATGATAGAACTCTACAAACTAGGGGAGATAATATTATATGGAGGGATCCTTGTCCCTATGTTAGCTAAGAAAATGAGCCAGTTACACAAACAAGGCCCAGTTTTGCTTTGAAGTAGGCCAACCTGCCCCAATCCTTCTCAGATCAGAATAGTGATCTTTTGTCAATAGTCCCATGTAAGAAAGCACATCTACAGATTGAAAGCTAATGGCCCTAGCCTATTAGCGAGGTCATCCCAGCCCCTCGTTATTACTGCTCCTTCAGGGAATCCTTCACTGAGAGTCTCGTTCGCTTGCTTTTAGCCCAAGGATGACTCCACCCAGGAGCCCAGCAGTCAAAGCTCAAATCTGATCCATCCAAACCAACTTCTTTCTCCTTCGGTTGTGTGTGTGTGGAGGGGGGAACTCAATGATAATAAAGTGCTGAGAGTTTACTTTTCATATAAGCTCACACCAGTTATTAAAATTGCTGGGAGAATTTAACTGTGACTAGTTAATACTAGTTGATATAGTTTGCTATAGTATCCTTGACAACTACTGATATTATAATCTGGGAAATATTTACCAGACAAAATATTTCTTCAGTGTTTAAGAGTATCATGTTCACAACGTGAACTTCAAAGAAAACAGTTTTAAAATCAGTACTTTGAATGACAGTGGAATGGCATAGAGCTCATGTGGAAGGCAGGCATAAACCCTAGAAGAACAGCTACATTTGGCTTCTGGTGGTTTCTACAAAGTGCTTACACTACATAATGTGGCATTTTGAGAATTTGGGGGAAATAACCCACTTTTTAGTAAAAAGGATCTGATTCCAGTGATAGAAGAGAAGAATTCAGCATAGTAGTGACAAAATAGCTCTTCCCTTAAGACTTTTCTATCAGTCTTTTCCTAGAGTCTTATCTTTCTCATTATTCAGGTTTCAGTTTAAGTACCACTTTAATGATGATGTCACCAACTTCTCTATCTAATCAGTCCCACCCTCCTCCCAAGATAGCTCTGGTTCAGCTTTGTAATACTTCACATTTTGTACTAGTTTATAAATGACTGCTTGCCCCCCAGACCTGCAAACTCCTGAGAGCTGGGACTATTCTTTGCTCGCCGCGGCTGGAGATAATCCTAGTGAGGACCAGTACAGAAAAGGCATTTATTAGTAATCCATTGAACAAATAGCTTGATGAATGAATGAAGATTGAACAATTTTAATAGGCTATCTTCAGAACAAGGACCTATTTCAGTTCTTTTGATACAGGATTAAACATAGAATTGAAAATTCTGGGTGTAGTCCCAATTCCTTGACTGACTTTCTGTGAGTTTTGAATATTTAACTTTTATACATCTCTGTTATCAAATGGCTTAACAACACTCACTTACTTTCCCTCCCACATAAGACTGTTAGGGCTAATGAGAGGCTATATATATATGAAAGTACTTTAAAATGAAAAGTGTTAAGATACCTGGGATTATTATTGTAATATACTACAATTTGAGGTAATTAGCACTAAAAAGACTCAATATGGATAAATTTAAAATTTACCATCAAAAGAAATCTTTCACTGAGACACAAAATAAAAAACCTGAGAAATTATTGTTAGGGGTTTATTACATATATACATTGTTTGAATATAAATCTCAAATGACAAAATTATTTTTCACCTCAAATACTAGTAGAATTTTGGCGATTTCAAGTCTGTGATGAGGACAGAAAACAATACACAAAAGTTTTAAGCAATTAAATTGCTTTTCCCAACCAGTATGTGGCTCATTTTATTTAAGCCCTCCTACTCTGCATTTCAAGTGATCTGAACCTATGCTAGAATTAATCAATTTTACGTCTTTGTGACATTATTGTCTTTGCCAGGAAACTAAAAAAATTCTTTCTAACTACAGTGATTAAGAAGTCATATTCCTTGATTCACAAAGGGAAGTATTTGAAATCTTAGAGAACTATTACTGGATAACACCATGGCATTCAACATCTTATTCCTAATTCAAACCAAATAACAGAGATGGAAGAGCTAATCAGGTATTATGATTTCAAAGAACTCTTGAATGCACAGAGTTAATTTTTTATGTTAGGTTGAATTTCTAAGTATAGTGCCTTGTGCTATCAAATAAGACCACAGACCACCTAAGCTCAACATATGGGCCATTCAGAATGAAGTATCTAAAACCTGTAGTAAATCGCTAAAATTTTAAAATAGTGCATTATACTCATCTGCGAACACATCATGCCTGTTATGACACCCTAAAAATGTAGTAAAGAAGATGAATGTTGATCACAATACTCTGAACATTTCTGATTCTTAGGGCTGTCAATTCTTAAGGTTAAAAAAAATCATAAAATAGGTAGTAAGGTGGTTCTGGAAACATTTTCTATTAAATGCCAGCCAAAGTTAACGGAAGCTCAAATGTCATTTGGTTTATCCAAGTCCCTGTTCAAAGATATGAAGCAATTCAAAAATTCTACTCTTACCTAATCTCTATGAAGTTAGAAAGCTTATTTTGACAATGCCAAGGATTTTGTATTTATCCTTTCTTTCCAGCACGTCATTTTATTATTTTTGTTTACTTTCTTTCTATATAAAGAGCACTTGTGTGTGTGTGTATGTATATAACTGTGTCTATATATGTTGCTGTGTATGTGTGCATACGCTCCACAGTAAACTTAAAAACTCTTGGCATTGGAAATTTACTTTCTAGTTAGCTCTGTTGAAGAATGTAGAGCTACTCAGCCAAAACTGTCCTTGAGTTTTCTAACAGTGTTACTTAATTTTCATATTTTGTGTGTGGAGGTTACTAGAAAATGTATGGACTCGTTATTTAATGCTTCAATACCAGTGAAGCATGTTGCCATCATGCTCAAAAGCCAAAAGATCACTTCAAGTAATGCAAAAAAAAAAAAAAAAAATCCAACATGAAATGTTATTTGTTTATTCATACATTAGCATACAATTGTCCAAAGTAGTATCATTTAAATTTTACATTTGCAGCTCACTTTAAAGGCTCACATGGTTCAAACTGATGAAACACGCAACCTGTAAAGGTATAAAAAGCAAATATTATGCAAACATTGCAATAAAAATCTCATTTTTTAAACAATATCTGATAGTTTGTGCCTATATAGAGCATGTTAAAAATATATATATATTTTTCTCATCCAAATCTTGTAGGCTTTAATAGTAGGAAAATGCCATTCTTCTGCCTCACCCCAACTACTTTCTGTGTATAGAAAGTTCTCTTTTTGGTTTTGGTTGAATTATATTGAGCAGGATCAAAAAAATATGCCTAACTAATTCTTATTTAAATACTACCTGGAAACAAGTGTCCTGAAATGTAGTCTGAAGCTTTTTTCAGAGGGCCAGTATCATTTCCAAAGATAAACATGGGGGTGGAAAGATCAGAGAACACTTACTTCTGGAAAAATATACAAGGTACAGCAAAACACTGCAAGTTTTTTTAAATGCCTCTTAGCATTCTAGAACCTATTGACTCTAGAATTTGTGACAATTCAGAGATGTTTCTATTTTTTCTTATTTTTTATTTTTTTACTATGTTATGTTAGTCACCTACAATACATCATTAGTTTCTGATGTAGTACTCCACGATTCATTGTTTGCATAAAACACCCAGTGCTCCATGCAATATGTGTCTTCCTTACTACCCATCACCAGACTGACAGCTAAATCAGGAAAAGCAAATGTGTTTTCTTCCCTAGTAAAATAAAAGCATTAAATACTTAAAAAAAAAAAAAAGCTAAGCCCTATACTAATGTTTTAGGTATTTTGGAATTACAGAATAAAAGCATTAAATACTTAAAAAAAAAAAAAAGCGAAGCCCTATACTAATGTTTTAGGTATTTTGGAATTACGGCTAGAGTACTGGCTGCAAGAGGATGATTTCCTTCTCTTCACTTCCCAGGACAGAGACTAATGTAAATATACAGTTAATGAGTATTTTTTCATGATACTGATTAAAATTTTAAACAATCATGAGAATGCTGGTTCCTGGAAGGTGAAATACACTTCAGGAGTCATATTTACTATCCATATGAATTAATTAAGAGCCCAACATCTGAACAGTATAGAAGTTCTATGTATCAATATTTCCACTGGGTAGTTTCTCAATTCAACCTTATTAATTTTATTTATTTCAACATTTTTCAAATACTACATTTATGCCCCTTCAACCCCAACAATCACAAAAACAACCACAACAATGATAATACAATTACATCCAGGTTACAGAGAATGTTTGACTTTATTTCTAATGATACTGAAATAATTCAGTCTGATCAAAAGACCTTAAGAAGTTACCTGAAACTGTTTTCTATA
Organism: Martes martes; assembly: GCF_963455335.1. NCBI lineage: Eukaryota > Metazoa > Chordata > Mammalia > Carnivora > Mustelidae > Martes > Martes martes. The sequence goes on from NC_137899.1 coordinate 83,647,561, forward strand.
ATCATTTTCCAAGATTCATTAAAAAAATAATATTTTAGAACCTCAATTTTGGTTGATGCCAATACAGAGATAAGATCTCTAACAACAACAAAAAAAGTTAAGTTCAACAATCAGTACTGGAACAACTAGACATCCACATGCAAAAAAATGAATCTAGACACAGATCTTATACCCATCAGAAAAATGAACCCAAAATGGGTCATAGACCCAAATGTAAAATGCAAAACTATAAAATTCCTGGAAGATAACACAGAAGAAACCCCAGATGACCTTGTATATGATGGTGACTTTTTAGAATACAACACCAAAGACACAATCCGTGAAAGAAATAATTGATAAGCTGGACTTTGTTAAAATTAAAACTTCTGGTCTGCAAAAGACAATGTCAAGAGAATGAGAAGATAAGCCACAGACTAGGAGAAAATATTTAGAAAAGACACATGTGATAAAGGACTATTATCCAAAATACACAAAGAATTCTTAAAACTAAACAATAGGAAAATGAACAACAGAGTTAAAACATACACAAAAGATCTGAACAGATACCTCAACAAGATATATCAATGGAAAATAATCATAAAAATATGTTCAGCATTATATGCCATTACAAATTAACACCACTACATACCTATTAGAATAGCTAGAATCCAGAACACTGAGAACAGCGGATGCCAGAAAGAATGTGAAGCAGTCAGAGCTCCCACTCATTGCTGGTAACAATCAAAGTTAGTACAACCACTTTGGAAGACAGTTGCACAGTTTCTTACAAAACCAAATATATTCTTACTTTATGATCTAGAAATCATGTTCCTTGGTATCCACCCAAATAATTTAAAAAACCTATCTCCACACAAAAACCTGCACAGGGATGTTTTTACCAGCTTTGATCATAATTGCCAAAACTTGGAAGCAACCAAGATGTCCTTTAATAAATGAATAGATAAATAAATACACTGCAGATAAATATACTGTAGTACATCCAGACAATGAATCTTACTCAGTGCTAAAAAGAAAAGAGCAATCAAATGAGGAGTTAAAAAAAAAAAGAGAGAGAGAGAGAGACAGAGAAGTAAGCTTGAATGCATAGTACTAAGTGAAAGAAGCCAATCTGAGAAGGCTACATACTGTAGAATTTCAACTATACGACATTCTGGAAAAGGTAAAACTATGGAGACAGTAAAAAGATCAGTGGTTGCCATGGTAGGAGGTAGAAAAGAATGAACAGGCAAAGCACAGAAGATTTTTAGGGCAGTGAGACCATTCTATATGACATTATATTGGTGGATACATGTTATGTTACATTTATCAAAACCCATACAATGCACAGCAAGAATGAACTCTACAGAATTCAGATGATAATGATGGGTCAATGTAAGTTCATCGATTGTGACAAATATACCACTTTGTTCTGGATATTGATAGTGGGGGCGGCTGTGTATGGGTGAGGGCAAAAGGTAAATGGGAAATCTCTCTACTTTCTACTCTGTCTTACTGTGAATCTAAAACTTTTGTAAGAATACTTTTTAAAAAAATTATGAGAACATGACAAACGTGAGAAGATTCTTGAAGGTAATATATTCTTTACCACTTTCTAAGAGATTATAGGTATTGTATAAAAATTTAATTTTTCATATATTTTAAACCTCATTAGTAGATATTAAATGTTATTATTTTATAAAATAATTCATTGGGCTTTAAAAATTAAATACTGGATATCTTACAAAGTAAACTTAAATAATTGAATCTAATGTTAATAGAGAGAGATAATGGTGGGAATGTGCTTTACTGCTTCTTTCTCAAAAATTGCAGTGAAATGAAACCAAACATAAAAGAGTACAGATTACCTAATTTCATTTATATGAGTACAAAAGCAGGCCATCTTAATGTATGCTGTTAGAAGTCAGGAAAGTGACAGAGAAGGAGCACAAGAGGCTTTTGAGGGGTCAACTGAGGATTCTGGGGTTTGGTTGAGTGTTTTGGGTATCGGTTTGTGAAAATTCATGGAGCTATAGACTTTATGCTATGCTTTTTTTTTTAAGTAAAAAAGAAAAAAGGCAGTAAACGTGGTTCCTTAAGTTTTGATTGAAGCAAAGAGGGATAGAAATAAGGGTATATACATTTTTACATAAGCCTGCAGTTAATATAAGGATAGAAAACAAAAAGGAAGTTAAGTGAGCTTCAAGGACCTGAGAAGAATGGCCTTTTGGATGTGTCACTCAATAGGCTGGAATTTCTTAGTGTTACTCATGAGCTAGTATAAATCCTAGGGACACCTGTTTAAAGCTATAGCCAGCAAAGAAAAATGTAAGATCTGGGGAAAGTTAGAGCTATCTTAAGCACGATTAAGAGTGAGGTAGCAATTAGTAAATATCTTTCTGGGAGACTTTAACCACAGCCCTTTACCTGCCAAAATATGCATTTTCATTTGTTTGACTTACTTCTTAAAAATGGATAGGGCTTTGGGTTATGGACATTGGGGAGGGTATGTGCTATGGTGAGTGCTGTGAAGTGTGTAAACCTGGTGATTTACAGACCTGTACCCCTGGGGCTAATCATACATTATATGATAATAAAAAATTAAAAATTAAAAAAAATGGTTAGGGCTTATGAGCTGAACTAATTCTATCATGTAAAGTCCATTCTACTCTGTTCTGTGGGCATGGACAACTGTATGGTTTGTACACTGTACAACTGTTCTCTCTAACTGAGTTGCATGTAACCAATGACCTACACCTAAATCCTTTGCACAGGTCATAGGTGTCTCCTCCACAGCCTATGTCAAAGTGAGTTTCTGAATAGTTTCTTAAGATAGGAGATATACTTTATTCTAGAACACATTCCCTGAACACTACTTCAAGAAACAGCTTCCACCCCTTTATCTCTCATGTCATATTACTCTGGACGAAATGCACTAGTATGGGTTTTATACCCTCTTATTCCAATACCTCACACTATGGTGCTAATAAGAAATGATGGGTTCAGAAGGTGACTACAAAAGAAGAGTGAAGAGTGAACTAAAATACTAAATAATCCTTAAAAATAGATTAATTATGCCTTGAAGAAATAAGAAATTCATTACAGACAACACAGTATCACTGGTTGTAGGAGATTTATCAGGTGCTTTGAAATCTAAGATTTGTAAGGGAATATGTATGAGTGGGTGTGGTTTGGGGGTAAATTCAAGAAATATACAAGAGGCTTTATTCTTGTCACGTAGCAGAATGAAAAAAAATAGGTTACCATTTGTTGATTATTCAATGTGCCAGGCAATCGTGCTAAGCCCGTTAGGGTGAATTATCCCATTAAATGCTCACAAAAAGACGGCAAGGTAGGCAAGATTATTATTCCCATTCAAAGATGAGAAGATCAAAGTTTATAAAATGTAAATGACTTATCCAAGGACTTCCCACCTAAGTAGGAGAACTGGAATTTTAGCTCATCTCTGTAGCAACTCAAAAGCTCATGCTCTTAGCTGCTTGTCACCATCTTGAACAGTGAATGATCACAAGGGCAAATAGAAAATTAATGGGAAGAAAAGAGGGTAAGAGGAATGGAAAAGAAGTGTGAGGCACAAAGGAAAATAAAGAAAGGAAAAGAACTAAAAAAACGGAAGAGGGACAAAATACAAATAGCACAGTGCCAATGTATAAAAGTCAATAAATATTTGCTAAATGAATGTGCAAGGCATTTGTAAGTAAATATCATAAATAGACACTCCATAAATATTATTTAAATTAAAATTTGGTCAGTGTTCCCTTAGCTACAGACAAAAGTGTGTATATGGTTCAAAAGAAAAGTTATTTTATAGTCGTGGTTTTCGAATGTATGCAAGAAACCGAGAAAACCCAAATCCCCAAAGTGTTAACAATTAGGCACCTGAATTAAAAAGAATTTTCTCATTCATATCCCTCACTTTCAAACTAACTTCTTGATTAAACTTTAATGTAATTATAAGAGTTAATAACCTTAAAGAGAAAAATAATCAAGCCTCCATTATAATTTTCGGGTAGATTCTTTCTGAAGCAAAATATCACTTGAAAATAATTACCCTTAATAACATGGGAGCTATTCCATTAAATTCTTTCCTTCATTAAAAAAAGTACATAATTTTGAAGGAAAGAGAAAAAATAATGAGAGAACGAACCCCATTTGCTCTACTCTACACTCATCAGATGCCCATATCAGCAGTAATGCACTTTCCCATCCACTTTTGAGAATCGAGGTTTCCCCAGCAGCATCAGCTTCTTGATATAGGAGAGATTTGTCAAAACAATCACATTTCTCTCCTATATCAAGAAGCTGATGCTGCTGGGGAAACCTCGATGATTGGTGCCATGGCAGAAGCATCGTTTCTGACACCTGCCTTGCTCATTCCTATTAGTGATCCTTGTATGTAGTGCTTTTTAATTCTGTGTTTTTCTGAAGACTCCCAAGTCCTCAGTCCATCATCTTCATAAGATGATCCAAGTCCTAGTCTCTACTGATAAGATATCCTCCATATTTAATACAGTATATCTCTCTTTATTAAGCACTTTCTATGTATTTCACCTTATGTTTAGATTTCACAAGAACCCTAGAAAATATTATCATCCCCGTTTTGTAGATGAGGACACAATGATTTAAAGGGGTTTTGTGACTTGACCAAGATCATCAAGTGGTGAGCAGTTAACTGCATTCAAACTGAGGAGAAAGCCTGGGCTTCTGATCACTATATAAAATATGAAGTGTCCAGTGTAAACTCCAGAAACTTCCCACTGCCTCAAATCCTCACTTCTCCCTCATCCTTCATTCAAGACTTATTGCTGTATCCCAGTTTGGAACCGAGGCCAGACCTTGACCCTCAATTACTAAGCCCACAGCACTTCATCTGTTCCTGGGATTTAAACACTTATTCGTAATTTTTTAGCACATGATGAAGAAATTCAGGACTTACAAGAACAAAGAATGAGGGGCACCTGAGTGGCTCAGTGGGTTAAAGCCTCTGCCTTCGGCTCAGGTCATGATCCCAGGGTCCTGGGATCGAGCCCCACATCGGGCTCTCTGCTCAGCAGGGAGCCTGCTTCCCTTCCTCTCTCTCTGCCTGCCTCTCTGCCTGCTTGTGATCTCTGTCTGTCAAATAAATAAATAAAAATCTTAAAAAAAAAAAAAAAGAACAAAGAATGAGTAAAAGCAGCCCGATGAGGTGGAAGAAGCTGAGTAGGACCATACAAAGGCCGTTGATTTGCCTCAAGCTTTTATTCGATGTTGGTTCCATCTTGGCCCACGTTTAAGTGTTTATGTATTAAGGGAAGAAATGAGAGATTAATAAACCTTGTCCTTTATGACTACAAAAGAAATTAGACTAAAAAAAAACCTTTTTTTTCATTTCATTTATCACCTTTTTTTTTTCATTTCATTTATCACCTTATTCAGTGATAAAAAACCATTTTTTTTCATTTCATTTATCACCATTTTTTTTCATTTCATTTATCACCTTATTCAGTTAAGAAACAGGGGCAAGTACATTTACACGGCTAAATTTCATAATGACTTAACTTGTAAGATTAATATTTTATAACTAGCATGAAGTTTCCTTCATCAGAAACTGAAAATTTACCTAATTTCAAATTAGCCTGTTTATTTATCTTTATATATTTGATATTACTACATATATCATTCATTTAAAAAAAATATACAGTATTTCCAGGAATACTTTACTACCTACAAACTGTCAGCTTCAAAATTAAATTATATAATGTACTTCCAAATTATTAATAATTATTTTCTCAGTCTTATTTCAAAGAGGTAATTATCAAAAAGGATACTTATGTTTAAGATTAACACACTTAACTTCCAACATGTTTGACTTTACTTTCTCTATTTACTAAATAGGTAATATTTAATCACAAGGAAGTCGTGCAGCATAACTTGTAGAGATGATATTTTTGTTAGTTTTTCCAGATATTGACATTTTATACCTCATTTTCCACTTACAGAAGTAGATAAAAAGTAGTGCAAAGCCAGTAACTTCCATAACATACATACTAAAATACTGAATTAGCTCCAGTAAAGGAATTGTTACAGTTACAAATAAAGATCATTTGGAGAAGGTAAGATATCTGTCAAAACTATTTGGTTTTTAGTCAAAGCCCCGTGTCTAGAACAGAGCCAGCCTTCCAACAATTCCATGTTCCCTTGCTCCCTCCTCCCTTTCTTCCCATTTCACTTGTGTTTTCATTTTCCCTTTTGAAGTACTTTTGAAGTTCTCTTGGGGGGACTGCTGGACCTGTCTCCTAACCTTACCACCCCCTGTCTTCAATCTCACTTCCTCCAGTCTGCAAAATACTGCTGTGATTATTTTTTTAAAACACAAACCACAGCACTTCACCATCCTGTTCAAAAAGCTTCAGTTCCCCGTTGTCTACTGTGTCACCTTCAAACACCAGAATTTGACAGATTTCTGACCCAGCCCAAGCTCATCTGGCCAGTCTCATTTCCAGACTGCTCTCATGCCACACTCTTGAATTCTAGCAATGTAGATGCTTGGCTTTTTTAGAATGCATGTTCTTCCCTATCTTCTAGCTATTATTACACTGTTTTAGCTGTTTCATTTCTTAAATTCCACATATGAGTGAAATTGTATGGTATTTTTCTTTCTCTGACTGACCTTTTTCCTTAGCATAATACACTCTAGCTCTGTCTGCATTGTTGCAAATGGCAAGATTTTATTCTTTTTTATAGCTAATATTCCATTGTATATATACACATCTTCTTTATCTGTTCATCAGTCAATGGACTGCCATTAATGCCTTTTCCCCATCTTGTCCACCTAAGAAATGTCACTTTCCATTTGTAATTTAAAACGGATGTGTTGTATTCTTTGAGGCCCTCCTTATGTATTTTCCAATCTCAGCTTTATATTGTATTCTTATGATACTCATGCCACTATCATATCACTTGTCAAATACAATTCTTGTTGGTCACATGTTTATGTCCCTCCTCTGTTACATTATGACATCTGAGAACATATAGAACCATGTTTCATCTGTCTTTGTATTCCTGATGCCTAACATAGAACCCTATTATATATCTTTATAAGATTATCAATAAAATGTATGCGGGATAAGTAAATGATTCATGAAAGATGAAATGGATATAAACAAAAACAACAAAAGACAACAATAAGAATATTTATAGGCATCTGTGTTTTAAAAATATACCTTTACCTTTACTTGAGTATGTAGAGAATTTGGAGCTGGAAGAGCTTTCAGAGATTAGAATATTTTAGTATAATCCATCTATTTAAAAGGTGAAGGCAAGAGGTCAAGATGGGCTCACAACACAGAGGGAAAGTAGTGGGCGAGTTCAGATAAAAGCCTGGGATTCCAAGACACAGTCAAGGTGCTAGGCACTACATGACATATTGTTGGTGGATTTAATTAGAAACAACAAAATTGTGATTTTGCTTTTTTGTTTTTTCAATACCTTTTTTAAATCAAATTATTTCAAATATTTTCCTTAAAATATATTTCAAGAAATAACGATATGGGCTGAGCAAATACTCTTCTGGAAAAATTACACTAATATCTACTCTCACCAAGCATATTTAGAAGAACCAATGTAATTACCTTTTGATAATTACTATTATAATTTTCAAGTCTTTGTAAATTTGACAGGTGGAAAACAAACTTTTATCACCGATTAAATGATCTTTATTGAGGCACCTGGGTGGTTCAGTCAGTTAAGCATCTGCCTTCGGCTCAGGTTGTGATCTCAGGGTCCTGGGATGGATCCCCTACCTGGCTCCCTGCCTAGCAGGAAGTCTGCTTCTCCCTCTCCCCCTACTTGCTGCTCCCCCCGTTTGTGCATGTGTGTGTGCACGCTCACTCTCACTTTCTCTCTCAAATAAATAAAATCTTTAAAAATAAGTAGATGATCTTTAATTGCTAGTGAAGGTTAATATTTTTTTCAAATGTTTAACATTTACAAGTTTTGCCAACTGATTTCTTCAAGATGTCATCATTGATACCAATTACGGTGGTTCTTTTTATATTTGTGGTATTATCCTTTGACACAACAGCCCAAATATACCTCCTACTTTATATTCTGTTTTAAAACTGTGTTTATGATAATTTTTAATATCTGACAGTGCTAAAATTTTACTAAATCAAACATGTCTATTTTCCTGTTATAATTTCCCTCATTATCCTATTCAAAAACTTCCCCATTCAAATTCTAATGAACTGAATTTTTTTCTCTTGCTTCTTTTTCACTTAACTCTTAAATAAATTTCAAGTGGATAAGACTCTCATATGGAGGAATCATCTCATTTGATCTTACTGTAAACTGATAATCAATTAATAGAGTGTCCTTCCCTACCAAGTTCGAAGTCCACCATTATTACATCATAAATTCATATGGAAGTATGTACATGTACAAACTGATTTGTTTATTATCATTATATCTATTTATTATCATTATATATTTCTATCTGGTTCCATCTACCTATTCAGTACTAGTTCCATATTGGATTGATTATTATAGCTTATCATTAGGTTTGAATATTAAATGTTTGGTAAAGATTAATTTTTCCTCAAAATTATTCAGTTTTTATTCATTTATTCTCACAAATAAAATTTAAGTATTATTTCAAATTCCAGAAAATACTCCTTTGTCATTTTGGCTGGAATTATACTAAGCCTGGCTACAGAAGAGATTAACATTTTTTCTTATAATTAGTTTTTCTGTTTACAAACAAGTTATGTCTCTCAATAAAGTTGTCTTCATATAGGCCTTTCATATTTCCTGGTTCAATTTATTCCAAGATATTTTAAATATTTTTTGCAGAAGACATAGAGTTTAATTTCCAACATATTAGTCAGTTTCTTATGTTCTTCATGTTTTAATATTAATTTTATATTTGATCATCTTCCTAAAGTAAGTCCTTCTAACATATTTTTCAATTTACTGCCTTCAGATGAAATAATTTGAAAATACTCATACTATTACTTTTTCATTTTTAGTAGTAATCTCTGTTATTTTTGTTTCATGTTTCACCACATTGGTTAAAATTTATAGAATATTAATAATAGTGGTAATAGGACTAATCCATCTCTTTAATAGGAACAACAACTATAAATATATAATTGGTTATAGGCTGAGAGAGATGTACTTTATCATGTTAAACATCTATTCCATTTCCAGTTTATGTTTTTGTACTTGTAACAGAAATGAGGGATATATTTTAATCAAATGGCTTTACAGAATCTTATATTTATCACTGTCTTATTTGACCTATTAATATGTTTATAATACATTTCCTAATATTAAGTCATACCTATTTCTTTTAGCTAGCTTAAAGTTATTTTATTCAAATAAATTTGCTTTAAAATCAGACTATAGTGTTCAGAGACACTCAAAATTGTATATTTGGAAATAGCATTAAGTACCCGAAATCAATAAGGTTTCTTTTTTTTTTTTTTAAGATTTTATTTATTTATTTGACAGAGAGAGATCACAAGTAGGCAGAGAGGCAGACAGAGAGAGAGGGGGAAGCAGGCTCCCTGCTGAGGAGACAGCCTGATACGGGGCTCGATCCCAGGACCCTGGGATCACGACCTGAGCCGAAGGCAGAGGCTTTAACCCCCTGAGCCACCCAAGCACCCCAATCAATAAGGTTTCTAAAGAAAATAAGGTGCTCATAAATTCTATCTCTATACCAGCCTCTGTGATTAGACAAGTGTTCCCATAGTTTCCTTAGAATATTGAGCACTAAAATGGTTAGACACCGTCTCACTGGGGAGTTCAGGGAAGCTGCTCATTCCTCTTCATGTCAGGAAATTCAACCACAAAATGAAGACTAGTGTTAAAAAATTCCAAAAGTTGATTCCTCTCTCAGGTTCTCACAGATTCTATGTGATTTTTAACTGTGTCCCCTCTGGCCTAACGAAAACTCACCCATGTAAGGAAGCAGTGAAATTCTGACCTCACAGGGGCATCACACCCTCTCAGGTTTTCATCTCTCTGCTCACTTTGCTCAAACTTTCCCCCTAAGTCACTTAGAGAAACTTCCCAAATGTCCCTTTCAACCATAGCAAGTGTCCCCCAGGACAGCCAAGTTGGTACTACTTGCCCTTTGCCACTGATAATTTGGAACAGATCTGACATTCAACTGAACTTCGGCTAACGAGATTCAAGTGTCCAAAACGTTAGAATTGAGACTTAGAAATACATATATGTTAATTTTAGTAGGTATCCTGAAGAAATAAGCTAATTTCTAGAAATGTAGATGGCCTTCTTCTACCCTATGGACCTAGAATTAGGGAAAACCAATATAAACAGAACCAAACAGAGCAGACAGAGAGATGTTGGAATTTCTGAACAGTGTTTTGTTCTTGTAACTGGTCCTTTTCTTAAACCCTGTTGTATTCTGCCATGGGGTTTCTTGACATACCCTCATAAATTCTTCCTTTTTAGCTTAAGTAAGCTGAAGGTGGTTTCTGTTACCTACAATTGAACACTCCTGATTAGTAAGCCACTGTGTCTGCCCTGTCCCTGATGTGAGCTCAAGTACTAAGAAAAGGAGTGAGGAGATGGCACTGGAATTCTATCCAACACTTTCTCTTTATGATAAAGAAGGTTCTCATGGCAACCGAAAAATCTCTGATTCTATACAAGATGTAAGTGTTAATATTTTATTGCCTATAGACCAGAACGAAAGAATTGACATTGTTGCTTAAGTTCCTGAAAAATCTGAACTCCTCTGCTTTATTTTATGTTTTTCTTTTGATAAATCTTTAGATTTAAAAAATTTATAGAAACAGTGTTTTGTTCAAATGGTAGCAATGAAAGTAATCCAAAAGACAGGCCTTTGTTTCCCTCTGGCTCCCCAAGTACAGAGAAAAGGTTGAGAAAAGTTGTAAGAAACATATGAGTAATTCCACATATGCTATGAGTCAGAGAGTGCTTAAAATACACACGTAGAATATGGCTCAGGTAAATTCTTCCGTTGATGAGAAAATATCAGCTTGAGTGACTAAATGCAATCAAACCACCATTGTTGCTTAAGTCTTTGACAGAAATACTGCTTTGTAGTTTAGTAGTTTGACTAAGGGTTTCACCTTTAACTAGTTGTTGTGTTATGGAAGAATCCTGGCCTGAAAGACTAATCATTTATCATTTGAAATTCTAAGATGATTGTTATGTTCTCAGTTAAACAAGAAACTGGAAGAAGGATGACCTTTTAATCCAAGTATCTTTAAACCATTGTCTAATCAGGCATACTGCACACAAGGTTACAATCTCAGCAAGACCGAGTTTTAAACAGTTACTTTAATTTTATACCAATGGTCTGTGCAGCACCCAGCTGTCAGGGCCCCTTCACCTCCTGCTGTTACAAACTGGAAGAGTCTCCCTTCCTACCAATGACAAGGTTTTATTTACCACCTCAAATTAAAAGGGATCATGAAAAGCAATTTGCCTTGATATCTCATTAATGTCAGAAAGAACCAGTTAAACAACAGTTTTTTTCAACGCCCAAATTACACTTTAGAGCAGGCATTGTCCAATATTTAAATGGACATTACTAGCTAATTCCATCCAACTGGTCAATTTTTTTTAATTACTTAAGATTACCTTTTGTAGCTCAGTGATCCTGACAGAAAATCTGGAAGGCTACACTATACAAAATGGACAGTTGCTTTACAAAGCTCATTCTTCAAGGGGGAGGAGTCAAGATGGTGGAGAAGTAGCAGGCTGAGACAACATCGGGCAGCAGGAGATCAGCTAGATAGTTTATCTAACCATTGTGAACACCTACAAATCCAATGGGAAATCAAAGAGAAGAGCAACAATTATAGAAACAGAAAATCGATCACCTTCTCAAAGGTAGGACCTGCGGAGAAGTGAATCCAAAGCAACGGGAAGATAGACCCCGGGGGGAGGGGCCGGCTCCCGGCGAGCGGCGGAGCAATGGAGCACAAAATTGGGACTTTTAAAAGTCGGCTCCACTGGGAGACATCGCTCCAGAGGCTAAACCGGGGGGAAACCCAGGCGGGGTCAGCATAACCCCAGGTCCCGCGGGGGTCACAGAAGGACTGGGGTTGTCTGAGTGCCGCAGAGCTCGCAGGTATTAGAGCGGGGAAGCCGGCTACAGCGACAAAGCCGAGGAGTGAGCTCTAACCCCGGGGTTACCTTGTGCCGGTCGCAGGCTGGGTGGGCCCGGAGCGCGGCCGGAGGCTGCAGAGACGGAAGCGACCGGGCGCTTTTCTCCAGCTGCAGCAATTGACTGCTTTCCTCAAGGCGCGACCGCAGGCCAGGGAGGCGGGGCGGTTGGGCGCTTTGCTCTGAGAGCGCACTGAGGAGCGGAACCCCAAGCTCTCGGCTCCTCTGGGCCGAGAGATTGGGAGTCCGCCATCTTCATTCCCGTCCTCCTGAACTCTACGGAAAGTGTTCAGGGAACAAAAGCTCCCAAAAGCAAACCCGAGCGGATTACTTAGCCTGGCCCCTGGCAAGGGCGGTGCAATTCCGCCTGCGGCAAAGACACTTGAGAATCACTACAACAGGCCCCTCCCCCAGAAGATCAACAAGAAACCCAGCCAAAACCAACTTCAGTCACCAAGAACAGCAGAATTCCACAGCAGGAGAAAGCAAATCCTACCTGGACAAAATGACAAGGCGGAAAAACTCACCTCAAAAAAAAGAACAAGAGGCCGTACCGAAGGCTGGAGACCTAATCAATACGGATATTGGTAACCTGACAGATCTAGAGTTCAGAATGACAATTCTCAAGGTTCTAGCCGGGCTCGAAAAAGGCATAGAAGATATTAGAGAAACCCTCTCCGGAGAGATAAAAGCCCTTTCTGGAGAAATAAAAGAACTAAAATCTAACCAAGTTGAAATCAAAAAAGCTATTCATGAGGTGCAATCAAAAATGGAAGCTCTCACTGCTAGGATAAATGAGGCAGAAGAAAGAATTAGTGACATAGAAGACCAAATGACAGAGAATAAAGAAGCTGAGCAAAAGAGAGACAAACAAATACTGGACCACGAGGAGAGAATTCGAGAGATAAGCGACACCATAAGACGACACAACATTAGAATAATTGGGATTCCAGAAGAAGAAGAAAGAGAGAGGGGAGCAGAAGGTATATTGGAGACAAATATTGGAGAGAATTTCCCTAATATGGCAAAGGGAACAAACATCAAAATCCAGGAGATGCTAAGAACACCCCTCAAAATCAATAAAAATAGGTCCACACCTCGTCACCTGATAGTAAAATTAACAAGTCTTAGCGACAAAGAGAAAATCCTGAAAGCAGCCTGGGAAAAGAAGTCGGTAACATACAAGGGTAAAAACATTAGATTGGCAGCAGACCTATCCACAGAGACCTGGCAGGCCAGAAAGAACTGGCATGATACATTCAGAGCACTAAACAAGAAAAACATGCAGCCAAGAATTCTATATCCGGTTAAGCTATCATTGAAAATAGAAGGAGAGATAAAGAGCTTCCAGGACAAACAAAAGCTGAAAGAATTTGCAAACACCAAACCAGCTCTACAGGAAATATTGAAAGGGGTCCTCTAAGCAAAGAGAGACCCTAAAAGTAGTAGATCAGAAAGAAACAGAGACAGTAACAGTCACCTTACAGGCAATACAATGGCACTAAATTCATATCTCTCAATAGTTATCCTGAATGTTAATGGGCTAAATGCCCCAATCAAAAGACACAGGGTATCAGAATGGATAAAAAAACAAAACCCATCAATATGCTGCCTACAAGAAACTCATTTTAGACCCGAAGACACCTCCAGATTTAAAGTGAGGGGGTGGAAAACAATGTACCATGCTAATGGACATCAGAAGAAAGCTGGGGTGGCAATCCTTAGATCAGATCAATTAGACTTTAAACTAAAGACTATAATAAGAGATGAGTAAGGAACTATATTATACTCAAAGGGTCTGTCCAACAAGAAGACCTAACAATCTTAAATATCTATGCCCCTAACCTGGGAGCAGCCAACTATATAAACCAATTAATAACAAAATCAAAGAAATACATCGACAGTAATACAATAATAGCAGGGGACTTTAACACTCCCCTCACTGAAATGGACAGATCATCTAAGCAAAAGATCAATAAGGAAATAAAGGCCTTAAATGACACACTGGACCAGATGGACATCACAGATATATATTCAGAACATTCCATCCCAAAGCAACAGAATATACATTCTTCTCTAGTGCACATGGAACATTCTCCAGAATAGACCACATCCTGGGTCATAAATCAGGTCTCAATCGGTACCAAAAGATTGAGATCATTCCCTGCATATTTTCAGACCACAATGGTCTGAAGCTCAAACTCAATCACAAGAGGAAATTTGGAAAGAACGCAAATACATGGAGACTAAACAGCATCCTTCTAAAAAATGAATGGGTCAACCAGGAAATTAAAGAAGAATTGAAAAAATTCATGGAAACAAATGATAATGAAAACAGAACGATTCAAAATCTGTGCGACACAACAAAGGCAGTCCTGAGAGGAAAATATATAGCGGTGCAAGCCTTTCTCAAGAAACAAGAAAGGTCTCAAATACACAACCTAACCCTACACCTAAAGGAGCTGGAGAGAGAACAACAAAGAAAGCCTAAACCCAGCAGGAGAAGAGAAATCATAAAGATCAGAGCAGAAATCAATGAAATAGAAACTAAAAAAACAATAGAACAAATCAACAAAACTAGGAGCTGGTTCTTTGAAAGAATTAATAAGATTGATAAGCCCCTGGCCAGACTTATCAAAAAGAAAAGAGAAAGGACGCAAATAAAAAAAATCATGAATGAAAGAGGAGAGATCACAACCAACACCAAAGAAATACAAACAATTATAAGAACATACTACGAGCAACTTTACGCCAACAAATTTGACAATCTGGAAGAAATGGATACATTTCTAGAGACGTATAAACTACCACAACTGAACCAGGAAGAAATAGATAACCTGAACAGACCCATAACCAGTAAGGAGATTGAAACAGTCATCAAAAATCTCCAAACAAACAAAAGTCCAGGACCAGACGGCTTCCCAGGGGAATTCTACCAAACATTTAAAGAAGAATTAATTCCTATTCTCCTGAAACTGTTCCAAAAAATAGAAATGGAAGGAAAACTTCCAAACTCATTTTATGAGGCCAGCATCACCTTGATCCCAGAACCAGACAAGGATCCCACCAAAAAAGAGAATTACAGACCAATATCTTTGATGAACACAGATGCGAAAATTCTCACCAAAATACTGGCCAATAGGATCCAACAGTACATTAAAAGGATTATTCATCACGACCAAGTGGGATTTATTCCAGGAATGCAAGGTTGGTTCAATATCCGCAAATCCATCAATGTGATACAATACATTAATAAAAGAAAGAATAAGAACCATATGATACTCTCAATAGATGCTGAAAAAGCGTTTGACAAAGTGCAGCATCCCTTCCTGATTAAAACTCTTCAAAGTGTAGGGATAGAAGACACATACCTCAATATTATCAAAGCCATCTATGAAAAACCCACTGCAAATATCATTCTCAATGGAGAAAAACTGAAAGCTTTCCCGCTAAGGTCAGGAACACGGCAGGGATATCCGTTATCACCACTGCTATTCAGCACAGTACTAGAAGTCCTAGCCTCAGCAATCAGACAACAAAAAGAAATTAAAGGCATCCAAATTGGCAAAGAAGAAGTCAAACTATCACTCTTTGCGGATGATATGATACTATATGTGGAAAACCCAAAAGGCTCCACTCCAAAACTGCTAGAACTTATACAGGAATTCAGTAAAGTGTCAGGATATAAAGTCAATGCACAGAAATCAGTCGCATTTCTTTACACTAACAACAAGACAGAAGAAAGAGAAATTGAGGAGTCAGTGCCATTTACAATCGTACCCAAAACCATAAGATACCTAGGAATAAATCTAACCAAAGAGGCAAAGAATCTATACTCAGAATACTATAAAGTACTCATGAAAGAAATTGAGGAAGACACAAAGAAATGGAAAAATATTCCATGCTCATGGATTGGAAGAACAAATACTGTGAAAATATCTATTCTACCTAAAGCAATCTACACAATTAATGCAATCCCTATCAAAATCCCATCCATTTTTCTTAAAGAAATAGAACAAATAATCCTAAAATTTATATGGAACCAGAAAAGACCTCAAATAGCCAAAGGAATATTGAAAAAGAAAGCCAAAGTCGGTGGCATCACAATTCCAGACTTCAAGCTCTATTACAAAGCTGTCATCATCAAGACAGTATGGTACTGGCACAAAAACAGACATATAGACCAATGGAACAGAATAGAGAGCCCAGAAATAGACCCTCAACTCTATGGTCAACTAATCTTTGACAAAGCAGGAAAGAATATCCAATGGAAAAAAGACAGCCTCTTCAACAAATGGTGCTGGGAAAATTGGACAGCCACATGCAGAAAAATGAAATTGGACTATTTCCTTACACCACACACAAAAATAGACTCAAAATGGATGAAGGACCTCAATGTGCGAAAGGAATCTATCAAAATCCTTGAGGAGAATGCAGGCAGCAACCTCTTTGACCTCAACCGCAGCAACTTCTTCCTAGGAACATCGCCAAAGGCAACAGAAGCAAGGGCAAAAATGAACTACTGGGATTTCATCAAGATCAAAAGCTTTTGCACAGCAAAGGAAACAGTTAACAAAACCAAAAGACAACTGACAGAATGGGAAAAGATATTTACAAACGACATATCAGATAAAGGGCTAGTATCCAAAATCTATAAAGAGCCTATCAAACTCAATACCCAAAGAACAAATAATCCAGTCAAGAAATGGGCAGAGGACATGAACAGACATTTCTGCAAAGAAGACATCCAGATGGCCAACAGACACATGAAAAAATGCTCCACATCACTCGGCATCAGGGAAATACAAATCAAAACCACAATGAGATACCACCTCACACCAGTCAGAATGGCTAAAATTAACAAGTCAAGAAATGACAGATGCTGGCGAGGATGCGGAGAGAGGGGAACCCTCCTACACTGCTGGTGGGAATGCAAGCTGGTGCAACCACTCTGGAAAACAGTGTGGAGGTTCCTCAAAAAACTGAAAATAGAGCTACCCTATGACCCAGCAATTGCACTACTGGGTATATATCCTAAAGATACAAACGTGGTGCTCCGAAGGGGCACGTGCACCCGAATGTTTATAGCAGCAATGTCCACAATAGCCAAACTGTGGAAAGAGCCTAGATGTCCATCAACAGATGAATGGATAAAGAAGAGGTGGTATATATACACAAGGGAATACTATGCAGCCATCAAAAGACATGAAATCTTGCCATTTGCGATGACGTGGATGGAACTAGAGGGTATCATGCTTAGCGAAATAAGTCAATTGGAGAAAGACAACTATCATATGATCTCTTTGATATGAGGAAGTGGAGATGCAAGGCGGGGGGGGTTGGGGGGAGGTAGGAAAAGAAAAAATGAAACGATGGGATTGGGAGGGAGACAAACCATAAAAGACTCAATCTCAAAAAACAGACTGAGGGTTGCAGGGGGGAGGGGGGACGGGAGAGGGTGGTGGGGAAATGGACATTGGGGAGGGTATGTACTATGATGAGTGCTGTGAAATGTGTAAACCTGGCGATTCACAGACCTATACCCCTGGGGATAAAAATACATTATATGTTTATTAAAATAAATAAAATATATATATATTAAAAAAACAAAGCTCATTCTTCAACAACTGATAATAGCTATGCTAAGAAAACACTAAGTATACAATAATTTTTTGTTGTCACATACAGTAAGCAGCTCTGGGTCTAGTCAAGTACATTCTCAGCACTTCAGGATATAAGAAACTGATCTCAAGGAAACTGGGGTTTGGCCAATGGTTCTCTCACACTTCCAGGCCTTGGGAAGTGTGGTGACCATCTCACTAGGTGAGAACACTGACCATCACCAACACAAACCATTCGATTGACATGCAATTAACAACATGTAATAGCTGTTAGCTAGGTTCCTAGCACACATTCTAGATGTCTACCTCCAGTTCCTATGAAAGCCCTATGAAGGGCAAGGATATTTAAGTCGGGGGATTTGATGTGTGCTCCATGTAGCTATTAGGACATTTCAAGGTTTTTCTAGGAACAGCAAGTAGCACTAGGGGAAGTGAAGTGTCCAAGAGTATGGCCACCCTTTCAACCCAGCAGTTCTTATTTTAACGGACTAAAACTTTAAATTTCTGAGTAGCATTCTTTTGAAGATCAAGTCTGAAAAGCAGTGTATAAGGGAAATGCTCTTCATTTATTCTTAACAGGATATGGTAATCCCCATATCATCAGAGTTTGAGAGAGTTGTAAACCTAGATCAAAGAAGATTATCTCCCTCCTGAAAACTCTTAATAAAATACCCTTCAGTGTTACAAGCATTACATTCTTGGCTTTGATTGTGGGTACGGGTGCAAAACAGCTGAAGAGAAAGCTACTTCTTTTATATAAAATTATGTTAAATATTATATAAAAATTTAAATTTCATAAATTTCATTTAAAATTTCATATTATTAGGTTGTCAAAGTCCCATATGATACAGTTGTTGTAGATAGAGTTTCCCAGAAAATTAGTTCTCCCTTAAAAAATAGGTAGGCTTGCTTCCATCACAATGAAAGTTATATATCCCACTGGATGTCCCTTTACATTATGGCTGCTCTGGAAGGTCAGAACTTGGTGTAGTCCCATATCCTAGTTACCATATTGTTTCTTCCTCTTTAAGTGATTTTGATAATATACTTCTATTTGAACTGCCCTATATATATTTTTATCATAGGCATATATCATAGGCAAGGCACTAACAATTAATGAACACTAACAAATAAGATAACAATGAAATTTAAAAATTTATGAACTCCCTGAAAATTACTAAAAATCAGGAGAAGTACATAATCCATGACAATCGGCTTATGCATAGGTCTCTTACCTTGTAGCATCAGCTGTTGGAATACAGACAAGTCTCAAGCCATTAGCAAAACAGCTCTCCAGGGAGCTCAAAGAGATTCTTTTTTAAGTGTGTATACTAAAATTCATGTATTTTATATGACCCTCATACCAAGACTATACTTACTCGTATCAGACACAGTTCTATTATGCTTTAATGGGTTCCTGTTGCTTTCAAGGTAAACAAATCTTAAGAATGGCCTATAAGCCCTTTTGTATTCTATCTTATCCTTATCTCTGACACCCATTTCCTTCAGATTCACCTGTCACTAACTCCCTAGAGTAGGGATGTTTCCCTCTTACAAACTCTCAGTCTGGCACACCTCTACTCTCAGTGCTCATTACAGCCTATATTATTACACCTTTGTGTGCTTTTTTGATTAATATTTAATTCCCCAAGAAAATCTAAATCTCCTATCTGTTTTGACTGTTTTTATCAGTAGTGTATCTCCAGCATCTATCACAATGTTTAACATGTTTTATGTGCTCAATAAATATATCTTGACTGAATGAATGAAATGTTATATGTGCTTCTCTGTCCATAGTGGGTTGAAAGAAGCAAATTATGGAAGAGATCAGTCCTTAAAAAAAAAAAAAAAAAAAAAAAAAAAAGGCACAAAAACAGCAGCCTGATAAGGTGGTAGGGGAAAAAAGACTATAAAAAGTAGACAAAAGAACTCAGGAATCATTGGAGTCTAGAGGCAAATTGTCTTAATAATCATTAGGCATTAAGATGTTTTTAATAGTCTTTAACAGCATCATTATATTACAGTATGGTATAATAATGGAAGTCATCAAGGAAGGGGTTGGCTTTTATCTATGATTAAGATAAGGGAGAAATTGGTAATTCACCTTTAAAATACTTTAATCTTGTGTTTCTTTAAAGATTTTCCCATCTTCTGGAGGTGAGCTTCAGTTATTGAGAAAATATAATCATTTGCATTCCTCTTCACAGCTCCTAACTACTTGGATAAATGGAGTGTTCCCCAACCTCATGTTAGGATAAATAACCTTGCATTGTAATACTCTTCTTTTGCTCAATTTTTATAATTGCAAGAAAATTATTTTTAAATTCCCCTTAATATTTATATTCATAACAAAAGGATTGTTACGTAATGTCTCGCAAAAAATTCTGCTGAAAATAAGGATACCCTGAGTTGAATGTAAACCAAATCTTGCCTCGTGTTGCCTGCACAAAGCAAAAGAAGAAGTTTTCACTTGAATTCTAAATTGAAGATGACCTTGTGCTTTTTTGAGAAAGGCTGGCAGTTGAGGTCACTGGAGTGTATTATGATGGACAGTGCAGTGCTGTGCGTGACTCGGAGGCATGTCCACTGTGTGGATTACAGCCAAACAGAAAGAATTAGACAGCTCAGAGCATTCTATCATTTCATTTGAAAATAATGGTCAAAATCATGGGCAGCAACCATTACAGCTTTCATGAAAGAGCAGCAGCATTCAATAATTCCTTCACTTCAGACAGGCAGTTGGCTATTCTCAGCGGAATGCCGTGGATCCATCATATTTTGTATCAGTTTCTGTGACACTCACAGAGAGCAGAAGTTCTGCTTCTGCAGGAAGTAAATCCCATCTCCAAGGCATCCCGTGCAGTTCTAGCTTATAGGATGCAGCCCATTGCTTTACAGCAACCAGATCATTGAAAGTGATACAAGGAAAGAGAAGATACAGAAACTTAACCCAGAGCTCAGAAGGTAAATATGTAGCAAATCCAGATCATCTACCTTCCTCTAGTCAACTTACTGTTCAAGAAGCTTAAGATCAGTTTTAAAACAAAATCTCTACACGTCCTTCTCTAACAATGGCACGAAAACAAAATATTTTCAAAGAAATCTAATCTGTTGTGAGCGGTTCCAAATGAGCCTCCTAAATTATTTCTGAAATAGTGATATTTAAGTAGAATATTTTGATTGATTGAGGTTTATTTTTAACTTCTGCTTCTTTCAGGAGCACCAAAAAAAAAAAAATATATATATATATATATATATATATATATATATATATATGTTTGAGATTTCAAAGCAGGTGGAAAAAACTCACACTTCTGATTAAAAGGGGGACTGCTCCTAATCCTGGGCTTCCCACTCTGTTTGAATGTCTTCTGTGTATGGGGGTGGGGAGGAATGAACACCGTCACTTCTAAAGTAGTTAATGACCAAAAAAAAAACTTGTGACTTACCATTAAAATTTACAGCCCGAATATAACCAAGTAGCTCTTTCCCATCAACAGCACTCATTCGTGGGCAGAGGCCGATGTATCCAGGGCACAGATCTTTGTGCATATTGTGCAGGGCATAAGCCATGGAATACACGGCATCAATTACAAATTGGACCTTTCCCTCCTGTTCGTAAGACGAATCCCTGGCAATTCTCTCCAGCCCTGCAAAATAAAAAAGTAAACCATCAACTGGTGTTAGATTTCACTCAAAGATGGCATTAGGGCTAAGATTTCCACATTTGAGGCACACTTTTTTTTTTTTTTAAGATTTTATTTATTTATTTGACAGAGAACGACACAGCGAGAGAGGGAACACAAGCAGGGGGAGTGGGAAAGGGGGATGGAGGCTTCCCACGAAGCAGGGAGCCTGATGTGGGGCTCGATCCCGGAATTCCGGGATCATGACCTGAGCTGAAGGCAGAGGCTTAGTGACTGAGCCACCCAGGTGCCCTCTGAGGCACGATTAATGAGACAAAACTATTTACTTTTACTCCCAATTATTTTATTCCTATACATACTGAGTCAGGCTTTTAAACTGGGTATTGAATTTTTTATTTGGAAAGAATAGAAACTATTCTATTAGCAACAAAAAGATATAAACTAAACAAAAACATATAATTTCATTATCTTTATTTCCACCTTACTGAGTCCGATTACGTTTTACATTCTAGTAATTACATAACATTTTGGTAGTGACTTGATCTTATAAGCAAAATGTGTAGGTTTCATTCTTTTCATCTACTTCAGTTCCAGGAGTATCATTTAATTAGTGTCCCAAGGTCTTTCCTCCCCCCGCCTCACCATATCTATTCTCATTTTGAACGTATTTTACTTGGGAGCCCTTTTTGTAAATATTAAAAGACAGTTTTTCCTTAAGCAAACCAGCTGTCTTCAGAAGAATCATTCAACTTATTTTCTTCTTGAACTCAATATTCTTTTTCTTTTTTTAAAATGATTTTATTTATTGATTTATTTGAGAGAGAGAGCAGGAGAAGGAACAGAGGGAAACAAGCCAACTCTGCATTGAGCTCAGAGACTGAGGTGAGGCTCTACCTCAGGACCCTGAGATCATGACCTGAGCCAAAATCAAGAGTTGGACGCTCAACCAACTGAACCACCCAGATGCCCCTTGAACTCAATTTTCTATTTTATTTTATTTTTAAATCTTTCTACGGAGATAAAATTGGCATATAACATGGTTTAAGTTTAAGGTATACTACATGATGATTTTATATATGTATATATTATGAAATGATTTCCATAATAAAGGTTAGTTAACACATTCATTACCTTCCATAGTAAGCTTTTTTATTTTCCTTGTGGTGGTAACATTTAAGATTTACCCTTAGCAACTTTCAAGTATACAATACAGTATTATTAACCATAGTCACCATGTTGTGCTTAGATACCCAACAATTTTCTATTTCTATATTCATCAATTTAATTCATTAAATCTAGCAGTCTGATAAGTTAGTTTTCTTGGACTTTCCTGTCACCTAACTGCCAGCCCACCTTTCCAATTGCCTATCATATTCCTATGTAGTCTGCTTCCATGTCAAACTCAATAGTGCTAAAACCAGGCTATTATTATAGAGAATTACATCATTTCCCTAAAACCTCAATCAGAATTGAAGGTCTTACAGGTTTGAGAGCAGAGAGGGGAGATCTGTTCTTACAAAGAGTACCTTCAAGATGACAAAAGACGTACTGATCCCTTCAACTGCATTAGCTGTATGATCTAAGCTAACATCCATGCAGATCCGGGAGCACTGTCTTCTCCCTATCTCCATTGGCACTTTGTCTCCTTGGGGTCTTAGAATGGCTTTGCTATGTCCAGAATGTCATCAAGTGACCTTGTGAAAACAGCCCTTTCAGCTTCTGCCAAAAAATTTCTCCCCCATAGTTTTTACCACAAAGTAGACAATTCATAAATAAATATGGAAGAATGGTCACAGCAACCAAAAAGATGAGTTGTTTCTTTAAAGATTTTATCCGGTGACCAACCACTCTGGTTAGTCCAGGATTGAGGGATTTCTCAGAACATAGGACCAAAACCCAGATAGTCCTGAGCCAACCAGCATGGTTGCTTAAGAGAACAAGAGGCAAATGACAAGTAAACTTGACACAAGACTGAAATAACTACTTTGAGTGTAGGCCCGTAGGTGCATAAGAAGATTCCCAGTTTCATTCATTTTGTATCACTAAATTTGATAACTGGAAATGAATCCTATAAATCCTCAAGCAGTTGTTCCATTCCTGATTATCTTCTTAAGTCCAGACTCCTGAGGGCCACTCCAGATTTACTGAATCAGCATCTCCCACTTTGGGAACATGACAAATCTGTCATTTCCAAACACAGATACCTCACTGTCTTAATCTGAGCTGCTATAACAAAATACCAAAGACTGGGTGGCTTGTAAACAACAGAATTTGCTTCTCATAGCTCTTGAGGCTATAAGTCCAGACTAAGGGTAACAGCATGGCTGGGTCCTGGTGAAGGATTATCTTCTGGCTTGCAGGCAGCTGTTTTCTTATTATATCCTTACATGGAAGAGAGCAGACTTCGGGTGACTTCTTTTAAGGACACTAATCCCATTCATGAGGGATAGTGCTCTAGCTTCAAAACTTCATCTAACCTAATTACCTCCCAAAGGCCCCACATCCTCATACCTTCATATCAGGGGGTAGAGTTTTGACACATTTCAAATTTATGAAAGGGACACAAACATTGTCTGTAACACTACATTCCGGGTTTGCTGTTTGTATTGCTGCTGCTCTGTAAATCCCTCGGCTACACACACACACACACACACACACACACTTCTGTGAACATTATCACTTGTTTTTCTGACTTTGCTTCTCTTGTGTACTTTATTTGTGTGCGCGTGTGGGTCTTCTCTAATAATCAAGGGGATGCACAATTTTAAAAAGATTTATTTATTTGTTTAAGAGAGAGAAGGGGGAGGAGTATAGGGAGAGAGAGAATCTCAGATTCCGCACTGAGTGCGGAGCCTGAAGCAGAGCTTAATTTCACAACCCTGAAATCATGACCTGAGCTGAAAACAAGAGTTTGTTACTTAACAGACTGAGCCACCCAGGCACCCCTCTTTTTAAAGAGAGAATTTCTTTTTCTCCATTGCCACTGGGTGGAGTATGAACAGCAGGCACAGAAATGGCAGAAAATGCCCAGGCCAAGTACAAAGAAAACAATGACCACAAGAACATAAAGAAATTCGGAAATTTTTCACAGTCCATGGACTATATGTAAGAGCTAGATATGTGTGAATGTTTTATATTTTTAAATTTACTCTATCCTAAAATGTTTTTATTTTAATCTGATTGAAATAAAAATATGATTTTATTTTAATGCTACAGTTTATTCAATGCAACCTCACTCCATCTATAAAGATATTTCTCAGCATTCAATAATTGGGATAAAGTTATACACAATACTTTCCTGATAAATTTTAATGGAGATGTCCTAATTGAATAGACATTCTTTTTTTTTTTAAGATTTATTTATTTATTTGACTGGGGGAGGGGCAGAGGAAAAGGGAGAGAGAGAATCTCAAGCAGACTCTGTGCAAAGGATGAGCCCAAGGTACAGCTTGATCTCATGACCCTGAGATTATGATCTGAGCCAAAATCAAGACCTGGTTGCTTAACTGACTGAGCCACCGAGGTGCCCTTAGTAGACATATTCTTTCTTAATTTTTCATAAAACAATTTTAACTTTATACATAATAGATTTATAATTAACTCTCAAATACCATACCTATTATTAAAGGGACATATTTAAATTTGCACTTGTTAAACTATTTATTTCCTTAACTAGTTGTAAACTCCTAGTAGTATGAGCAGAGATTAAATATACCCAACTTTGCACTTTTTTTTAAGTAAAAGTTCAGAAGGCTGCTTAGTGATGACCGTCACACAAGTCAGTGGACACACTATGACTCTTTCCATGAAGTGATGGAAGTACATGGTGACAAACTAAAAGACTGAACATTATTACCATTTCTAAGTTTAACAAGAAATCATTTTATTTCTTTCCAGGTTGTTTAGACACCATATTTTTCTATTTCCTAATATTTCAACTTCATGAAGACACATAAGATTTTACAAGAGCTGGGGTTTGCTCCTCAATTCCTGTAGTTGCTTGTCTTATTCATCTAAAAAGGAATTTAAGAAGCTAACAGTGACTCATCAACTTAATTGGCTGTAAAATTTCATTATGCTATAGTTTCTAAGTTAGCGTTAATGTATTGCTATAAAGGGCTAAATATTGTCAAAGGCTATATGTCAGCCATCCATTTAAAACACTGACTGTAAAGTTCTGATGTGCTTTAGTGTATAGCTTAAAATTAACAGCAAATAGCAAAGTGTTTGCAGGGGGGGAATTGAAGTCAGCCTCATAAATTTTATGGCAAGATTATTTTACATTTTCATTAATGAAATGTCAAACTTCTGACTGTATCTCATGTTCCTGGACAACAGAATAAATTCTTACTGGACCAAGCAATACCACATGTGCCTCAGTTAAGGTCTTTCGAGCATCACAGTGTATCCTCTTGGTTTTCAAAAGGCAAATCTGTTCAAGTTTGCAGAGTGCGATATACATTACAGTGCGAGTTCCTCAGATATGCCTGACATGAATTTTAAATTCTTTGACTGACAGATAGTTGTTGGGCTTTGCTTTCCAAGAATTTCTGATTTCTCAGGGTGTAGTTTAGTTTTATAGATTGAGATTCGAGGTTATTTTCCTTTTCCTGAAAGTATGTTAATATAATGATGATCCAATAAACTGATCAGTTCAGTGAAGAAGAAGAAAAAAGAAGCAGAGAAAGAGGAGGAGGAGGAGCTGGAAGTCCTACCAGTCATTTTATTCCCAAGAAACCAAATATTCAATCAGTTTGATTTTTTTTACTATAATCCTAGCATGCAGTAGAAAAAAATCCCACATTCTAAATTTGTAGGTTAAAAAGTATTTATTTAGTTTCTCTTTGACTTTTCCTTAAGAATGCAGCAACTATTTTAAATGATTTAACTGTTTTCTTGCAGTTAGTGTGGAGAGGATGGTAGGAGGAAAGAAGAGAATCTGTGACCTGCTAGGGACACATTTAGGCCCACAGGACCAGAATGAAGGGTCAGTCTGAATTCCACAACAACTCTGTATCTCGCTACTCGATGCACCAGAGAAAAGATTGTCATTTCCTACAAGCCGCTCTCCCAGTGCCCTACATGTATGCACTAACTGTGCAGTGGGTGACTGAAATCAGTGAACCACGCACGCCAGTAACAATCCATGAGAACCAGAAAGAATCACACTGCACATGAAAAAGGAATCGCTATCAACTCAGCCAACCTAAGTCACCTTCTACTGAATTTAAACTGATTTGGCTTCAAGGATACAACAGAGGAAAGATGGGAAAGAAACAGAAGCATATTCAATTATACAAGAATTTCTCCTAAGCACCGGGATAGGCAAATGAAGCGCGTGCAGCTCCCATGCAAACTGCAGGGAGATGAGAACAAGGGCCCTATGGTAAGGCAGAAAGACAGACTGACTGAGGGAGGCAGTGGCTACAGGAGAAAGAGTATGGGCCAGTGGGGCAGACCTAGACCCGGGTCCCAACTAATACAACCCAAGGCAAATGGACTTGGGCACATTCCTGGGCTTTTGACTGGGACACCTGCTCCCAGGGACCTCCGCGATGTGCTATCCCATCTCTCCAGCCTCATCTGCTGGTACCACCCCACCTCTTGCTGCTCCACGTGTAGGTCCTTGAATATAACCTGAGATCTCCCACCGCAGGGCTTCACGCGGATATCCGCTCTGTAACTCTTCACGCCTTCCTGGATATCTCCTGCTCAGCCTCCAAGCTTCAGGTAAGATATCAAGTCAAGTTAGGCGGGAGCACTGATATTTAATTTTTTTAATATAGCAGCCCAGATCGGATTATAGAGTATCTTAAATGCTACGTTGAATATTGAATACTGTTCAGTTGGAAACGCAGAACCATGACCAATATTTAAAATATTTCTGGGAATATGGGTAAAGTAAATTGAAGCAAATGTAGTCTGAAGGTAGAGATACAAGCTGGGAGGCAGGGCAGATATAGGTTGAAAAAGCAGGAAAAAAAGAATGAGGGAAAATATGTTTCAGATGTCAAACTGACAGTATTCGGCGCCCTGATTAAATATGGGAGTAAGGTTTGAAGGCAATCAACAACTCAGGTGTTTTGAGGCAAGGTAGCAGAACACTGACAGCATTAACAGAATTTGGAAAATCAGGTTAACAAGAAGGTTTTGTTTTTGACGGCTCTGGCTCTCCAACTGCATCAAGAAAGACCTCAGTTAAAAGAACTGATTTTTAATATTCTCTGGTATTTAATATATCCTCTAACAAAGTATGCAGATTTTATATAAATTTGTTGAATTGTTTGAAGAACAAAAGGCCCAAATGTTTAGAGTAATCACGTAATACCACTGATCATTTATTTATAGCATTGCAATAATTTAAGCTTTACTTAGGAGTAAAGTACCATTTATAGTACTGTTGTAAGACCAATGGCCTGAGGGGCTCCTGGGTGGCTCAATTGATTAAGCATCTGCCTTTGGCTCAGGTCATGATCTCAGGGTCCTGGGATCAAGCCCTCCATTGGATTCCCTGCTCAGTGGGGAGTCTGCTTCTCCCCCTCCCTCTACCTCTCCCCCTGCTTGTGCTCTCTCTCTCTCTCTCTCTCTAATAAATAAATAAAATCTTAGAAGAAAAAAGAAAAAGACCAATGGCCTGAGAAGTCGAAGACTCACATTCCAGTTCTAACAGAGTGGCCAAATGACTTTGTGTCCTTGGTCAAGTCATGAGCTTTCTAGGATTTGTTTACTTCTCAGTAGAAATTAGTCGATTGAATAACATGATCAGTCAGGGTCCCTACAGTTCTAAATTTCTAGATGCTAGGGCATATTCTCTTCTATTTCCTCCTTACACTTGCTAAGATCACTGGAAGATTGTATAAGGGTATGAGTGAACAAATGCCACTAAAAAATTCTCCAAAATAGTTTGGAATAACCAGTAACTGGACTACCATCGAGACCTGGAAATTCTACAGTAACAAAAAATACCGTCAGCCTGGATTTTTCTTCCTGTATTGTTAGTCTGGTTAACTGTGTTACTGCATTTTCATGAGTCTTAGACTTTAACTACTTCAAATCTAGTACCTTTTGAAGGAGAAAAGTTTCAAGTCTCTTTTTATTTTGATCTGATGGTTAGAGAAATCAATTATGGAAAATAAGATCGGAGAAGTAAAAGGACACAAATAATTAAGATGGGCAGGACCCTTCATGAGAAGCATCTCTTTAGTCCTAAATTACTATTATCCCTCCCCTTTTTTTTAATAGATAAAGGAACTAAGACTCAACATTTGAAAAACTACCCAAGATCACACAATTATGGCAATAAATGGTAGTCAAGTCTGACTCAAAACCTTGGCCATTTATTATCACACTGCCTCCTTCTCTGAAATTGTGGGTTTTTTTCCCCCAAATCAGGCTTACCTTCCACTTCTCTGAACTCCTCTAACTTTTAGCCATTAGACCCACAACTGACTTGTCTTTTATGGTAAGTAGTAGGTAGAGATTGTGTGCGTGTGTGTGTGTGTGTGTGAACCTTTAAAGAACAGTGAGCAGGAACTAAAGAAAAATATAAAATAAATACTAATAAATATTAACAAATGACAATATATTAAAATACACAAAAGAGGGGAAAAACACTCCTGTAACACTGTAAGCATTTTTCTGACATATTAAAACACTCATCTTGGGGCGCCTGGGTGACTCAGTGGGTTAAGCCTCTGCCTTCAGCTCGGGTCATGATCTCATCAGCTCGGGTCATGATTTCAGGGTCCTGGGATCGAGCCCCATGTCAGGCTCTCTGCTCAGCAGGGGGCCTGCTTCTCCCCCCACCTCCGCCTGCCTCTCTGCCTACTTGTGATCATTCTCTGTCTGTCTAAAAATAAATACAATGATTAAAAAAAAAAAAAACTCATCTTGCTTGTGAATTTCAGCAATGCACCTGAGATAAAGTTGGCATAATGTGGCTGAAATTCATAAGCAAGATGATTAGATATTTGTGGCAAAAGCCAAAGCTAATAAAACTTATAAATTAATATTTATAAAAATCAATAGAGTATTTTAGCTCTGGAAGGTGAGAGCGTAAATGTCTGTAAGATTTCTCTAAGAAAGTAACATCAAGCTCAAAGGAGAATTCCACACCTAAGGTTCTGCTTTGTCAGTTCTGCACTAGGCTTTGTCAAGGACCTGAATAAACAGATGTATTGGACTAATGAACTAATTTGAGCCTCTGCCTTATCTATTTACAAAGGGCAGAGAAAATGAGAAGATAAGGGTCCTCTGCTGAAAATCACCTGCTCTCTATTTCTTCTGTAATTTAAATGTAGTCCCAAGAACGGAAGGCTCTTAGCTGCCTGAGGACACATCGGGAGACACTTGTAAATCAACCCCTGAAGAGGGCTACATCAGCCCACAATGACTTCTCTCCTTTGTGTGCCTGGCAGGAAATGGAAAGTGCTTCAGGCAGGTGCCAGGTGTCCCCTTCAGGTGTTAAATTTCCCATGCAATGCCCTAGGGTTTTTAAAACACTAAAAAACCTAAGGTAAGAGGCAAGTTAAGATTAAGAGTGTATCTTCAGGCAAAACAACCAGTTTAAAAAAAAAAAAAAAAGATGCTCAGGAGAGGAAATTATTTCATAGATATATCCCTAAGTCCCCAAGCAAAGAAAAGGCATTTGATTAAATTCAGACAGTTGCATTTCTTTACATAATTATCTTGATCATGTACATCAGAGTTCAATAGTGAATAGTAGAGTTTTTCTCTTTAACTACTCCACAGAAGAATCCAATTTCCCCCCCTAAACCCCCTTTAGCAGATAGGACTTCTAATGCATCCTCCCACCCCAAGATATGTTAGTAGTCATTGCAGACCTTATAATGTGGCTTCAAATGTGCCTTTAAAAATATTTTTAATTTTTTTTTTCTAATCACAAAAGCTAATCAGTATTAGTAGAAATGTGAGAAAAAAGTATAATGAAGAAAATGGAGTATCTGTTAGCCTATCACATTAACCACCATTTATATATTGACCTATTGCCTTATAGGATTTCTCTATTTCCCCCTAAATTAAGAAGATACTGTGTATATCTTTTTAAATCTGCTATATTCACTTCACCTAGTGAGGATTTCCCTATATTGTAGGAAAGCATAGTTTTTATACTTGCATTGTAGTTCATTCAGTGGACTCAGGTTTTTGCATTTAACTGTTCCCCAATACTCAACATGATATTTGATGCAAGGTAGAGATCTAACTTTGTTTTTCAAATTATGAGCCAGTTCTTCCACACTATTTCTTGAATGTTCTTTTCCCCATTGATTTATATAAAGTCACTTTTAACACACATCAAACTCTATATGTTCTTGGATATACAGCTGGAGTTTATGCTCTAGGCCACTTGTCTCCCAATATGCCAATACTACCTGTTGGACAATTATTGTAATTTTATGATAAGTTCTACCATCTGTCCATGCGAGTTCTGTCAATACTCTTGTTTTTTAAAATTCTTGATAGTTCTCACAAATAAAACTTTAGAACTATTTAAGCTAGTTCTAAAAATTGCAGCTTTTATTCGAATTGTATTGATTTTTAAAATTAGTTGCAGGAGACTTGAAATAGCTGCGATATTAACTGTCCCATTTGGAAACAGAGCATCTCCATTTATTCGAATCTGCTTTTGGAATCCTCAGCAAAGATATGTCACTCGCATATTCCTTTTTATGCAATGCCCTGATATTTAGTTTTCTAGCTTTATGAAACAGAATTTTTTTCATTGTATTTTTAGGTGGTTCATCATGGTACAAGTAATAAATTCTCAATTCATTCTTTTTTAAAAAAAGATTTTTAATTATTTGAGGGAGAGAGAGAGAGACCATGTGTGTGCGTGCATGTAACCGAGGGTGGGTGGGTGGGATCCCAAAACTGTGTGCTCCAGAAGCCTGAGCCCAAAGTAGGGCTGGATCTCCCCACCCTGAGATCATGACATGAGCAGAAACCAAGAGTTAGACACTTAACTGACTGAGCCACCCAGGTGCCCCTCAATTCATTCTTAATGCTCAACATCTTCTTCTCCCCTTATTTAAACTGTATGCAACATAGAAGGCCCAGGTTAAGTTCCATCTCTTGTTAAAAATAAAAACAAACAAACAAACAACAAAACAGAAAAATGCAAAAAAAAAAATGGGTTCTGAGATCAGACAGATCAAGACTTGAGATCCTTTCTGAGTCTCTTATTCTGTACTTATAAAATGGGATTTTATACCTATGTTGCATGGCTGTTGTGAGAACTGAGATAATGCAGGGCATCTAGCACATTACACAGTGAATAAATGGGCACCATTATTTGTTATACGGGGCTATAAAATACTTAAGCTTCTACAATGTGCAACACTTTTCTGATTACACAAACAAAAGAAATTCCAATATAAACCCAAGATATATATTCATATACTCATCTAATAAACATGAAAGAGGTAATTTAGTTCAAAGATTAGGAACCACCCTGCAGCTAATCTGTCTGGGTTTAAATTCACACCACCATTTACTAGTTACTTTAATAAGAGATTAAATCCCTTAATCTCTTATGCCTCAGTTTCCTTATCTGCAAAATGGGAATAATAAGTAACTCTCCCACAGAACTGTTGTCATAATTGAGTTAATGTGTTTCAGGCAGTCTGGAGAGTGTGTTGGAAACAGTAAGTAGTACTATACAAGGGATGTTTTATTATCACATTTGTCATCACTGTTCAGTCAGCCTGGGTGATATCGTAAGCACTGAGCTGGGTACAACGGTAAACTAAAACTCAGGGAGTGACGGGCTCATATCGAAAGGATAAACAGGAGTGAATGAGAGGAGAAAGGGAAGTAGGGGGAACACAAGAGGCTGAGTGACAGTGACACTTCTTCTAGTGATAGAAGGGGCGGGGAAGGATGAGGGCCTGAAACCCTATGCAGGACACTGGAGCTGGGCAGGAGTGTGGCACAGATGAGGCCTGAAAGGCAGGGAGGGCAGATTTAGGGATTTTGCAGGTTACCTAGAGTCAATTTGTCTTCTTCCTATGTGCAGTAGGAGGCCTTTGAAAGGTGAAATAATTGGGTTTCCAGTTCAAAAAGAGCACTGGGTCAGAAGAACAGACAAGAAGGAGGAAAGAGCGAATGGGGCGGGAGAGAGACCTCCCACTGCTTGGGAGGTTATCAGGGCATTACATAAAAAGAATAACTGCTTGGGAGGTTCTTTCATAATATGAACAAGGACAAAGTGTGGCATGGGCTAAGGTGACGATGAAGACAGAAATGTAAATGCATTTGAGACATTAGAAGACATAATTAACAGGATTTGGCTGGAACTGAAGCAAAGGGTGTTGCCAGGAGTGACTTCCGGGTTCCTGGCTTCTGTATCTGGGTAGACCCTGCTGCTCTATGAGACCAATGGACCAATGGATGCTGTCTAGGCCAGAAATATATTGTCCCACCAGATAGCCACACATTTGCCCAATGGGCGATGAACATGGTATATTTGTTCCTGTTAGGACAGGCCAGGGGAACCCCAGTAGCCTGCACCTAAAAATTCTGTCTGCTCCCTTGGTACTACAGGAATGTACCCTGTCTGATTTGTGGCTTTTCTAAGTCCAGGTTAGGGTTCCACCCCTGGAGTTCATTATTTTTATTATGACAAACTCCCCAGGAACTGGGGAAAGAGATGGCACAGGAATTTGCTTCCAAGACTACGTTACTACTCAGCAACTAACTTCAGTCTTTCTTCTTGCAAGTCATCAATCGTATTGTCTCAGATACTCTCTTTGGAACATAAAGCTGAACAGTAAATAAGATAGTCGGCATTAAACACACGCACAGGAAAACAAAACTTTCCCCACTTCTACTCTCTCTAGTCCCACCACCCTTCTCCCCTACTTTCTCACTCTTCTTAAGATTTTGTCAACAATGAAATGATGTCACTACAAGAGCACATATAATGAGACCCTAAAACTTGCAATTAATAAAAAGGAGCCCTCATACTGAAACAACCTTAACAATGATCGTATCTGCTTTTTTAAGCCTTATGACATGTCCTATTAGTGTTTTTAAAATCACTGTAAAAATGATTTAAAATCATTTAAATCATTAAAAACTGCATTTTTCAAAAATAAAATGGAAATCAGTGTATTGCACATAGTAACGGGAAGTACTAATTCTTGAACCTTCCATTTTAGTTGGAAGGCATGCGAGCACTGGGTTGCCATAAACAAGAAATAACTAATCTGGAGTACAATCAAGAAGAGTCTGAAACTCACTGACCTCATCCAATCTTCTTATTTTACAAATGGCGAGACTGAGGTCGAGGAACACTGAGGGATTTTTCCGGGTCCAATATAGCAGGTAGAGGCAGAGCTGGGAACAGAATCCTACTACCTAGCTCCGTGATTCCTCCCTTTCTATCACGTCGCCTTTCTCCAGCTGTACCTTCTCTCCCTGTGTAATTAAGTTCCACTGAGGATGAGTAAAACTTGAGGGGATCCCTAAGTGGGTTTGCCCATGAGGAATTAAAAGCCTTGAAAGGAGTTAATGAAATCAACTCTGAGGAAAATGAATAGCAAGAAGTTGCGCGTTATGGTAAGGTTCCCTCATGCCGACACGAAAGGAGTATCCCTAGAAGCCATCGCCATTCAAAGAACCATGGTTTTTGGTTGAAACGGTCAAAAATAGGGCTTTACAACTGAAGTGTAAGTTATAAAAGGAATTTAAATTTAAAACAGAAAACGAGATGTACCAGACATATAAGATGCATATTCTTTAAATGAACATTTGAGGGGATCTGTGTGTGATCCTGGAGCACCCAGATGAAAGAGGAAAACAATCATTGCCTTTGTGCAGTGTGGCCTATCCGCTGGGTGACTGACTGGGTCTTTCACTTTTCTTCCCAATTTTAAGGGTCACCGCACAGGCGTGGGTATAATGCCAGTGGCTGATTAAAGCAGGTCACAATCTGTCTGGGAGAGTTTCTGTGCCATCCTTCATAGGGACAGGGACCAGACAAGATGACCTCTCTTGTTGCCTTCCAATTAATTCAATCAGCCTCTGCTTCTGTCAGACAACTTCACGGATGCAGACCATCCACTCATTCCAAACCCTCACCAGGAATCAGTAAACACGGAGACTGCGGACGGCGTTTAATGAATCAGCATGATTTGTCTTCCAGTCATCATTTTTGATTTACAACTTCTTTCTCAATATTATTTTCTCTCTCGATAATCTGAAACTTCATGAAGGACAGGGGTTTAGATCTCCCTCCTCTGAGGACCCATAGGGCCTAGCATGGTGCCCAAACCTGTCTTAGGTTAATAGCAATATTTGTTAAGCCAATCTGAACAGAGTTTCATTCCAAAGAAGGACACATCAATAAGACAGCTCCAATTAGCTGTGCATAAAGCCACCATCCCTTTTCTTTAATATGTTATGAAGGGCCACTCCAGGAAACTATATGGGATATAATGAACTACTACTGGGGAAACTTTTTTCAAATAAACCAAAGCTATGCCTTCTATTTTTACGTTCAAATAAATGTACATAAAAGGTAGGGTCGGTAAGGTGTTTTGCTTCTTGCTTCTCTCCACATGGACTGGTAGGATAATTTCCATAATAGAGGAAACAGACCATCTGAGACTAACCGTATTAGACAGTGTTAAAACAACAGATCCAAGATGAGGTAAGTGCTCATTTTAAACCCCTCATAAATCAGGAACCTGTGGCTGTATTTCATCACTCCTGAAACAATAGAACATCAGTATTCATTAAGCAGAACTCCTACACACTGTTGCCTCAGATCAAAAATTGCAGCTTTTGACTAGGAACTTACCTTGCCGTGGAAAAAGAGTAGATCTATTTGACAAGTCTTTTTTTTTTTTTTAATCTTACTAATATAAACTGTGATGTCCTTCAACATTACATACAAACTAAATTATAACTCATGATTTAGTGTGAGTCCTCTCTAGACCTAGAAAACTTTCCAGGACAAAAGTGGAATTCTGGCCCTGTGAGGAGCAAATTAACCGCCACGGGTCTCTCTGGCAACAAGCCCTAGTTTCACCTTGAGAGACGGAGCATGACCTATTGGGATCTCTCATTATTACCCCTATGTGCAAATGCCAAAAAAGAAATTTTTTTGAAAATATTTTCATCTTTAAACTTTCAATGCATGCAAATGCAAAAAAGAAACTGAAAATATTTTCATCTTTAAACTTTTCTCGCATACTCTGAATATCAAAACACATTTTGTGAGAAAAATTATAAATAGAAATTTGATATATTTAGAACCAAAGTGAAAATCATAGCCTGAGATGCACTTTAAATTTAGTTCTAACAAATCTGCTTTTTGGATTCTGTTCTCAGTGGTTTATTTTTACTCCCCAAATTATGTTACTACCATCAAGGACTTGGATAGAAACAGGGAGCTATGATAAAGGAAACATTTAGACATAATGGCTCAAGTGTACAAATGTTCACAAACAGCCTTCTTTTTAGAAGCTGAGAGGAAGAGACCTAACATTTATCAGATCTATTATGAGGCAACCACCATGCTAGACAAGCTGGATATGTTTTTACATAGTTCTTACAATCATTCTATGAGGCAAGTTATATTATTCCCATTACTTTTATTCTTATTTTATTTTTTTACATAAGAAAACTGAGTCTGGTTAAATAGCCTGACCGCTGTCACAAACATAGTAAGCTGTAAAGCCAAGCCTCCACACTGTGTTTTGCTTCCTAGTCTTATTCAAACTGTCTTGCTTTTTCCATTGTAAGTCAAGTCTAAACAATAAAGAAGGTGCCCAGATACAACAAAATGAATTTAGATTAAGATATAAACCTGCTGCTATAACCTTGGATAGAGCTGTCTCATTTTTTAAAAATTTTATGTTATTTATTTGAGAGAGAGAGAGAATGAGAGAGAGAGCGCGTGAGAAGGGGGAGGGTCAGAGGGAGAAGCAGACTCCCTGCTGAGCAGGGAGACTGATGTGGGACTTGATCCAAGGACTCCGGGATCAGGACCTGAGTCGAAGGCAGTCACTTAACCAACTGAGCCACCCAGGTGCCCTAGACCTGTCTCATTTAACAGGACTGCTCTAAGCACCTGGTAAACATCTGGCCTTTGACTTTCTATGACAGTCCTGTGTGTTCATCTTCTGTATGAAGTGGCAGCTTTTAATATGTGAGTTTTCTGATCATCTTTCAATCAAATGCATTTTGGAATGAGACGGAGTCAGTATGGGAGTCATTTGATAAAGCACCCTCCCTTTTAGAGCCAACTTTCTTGGAAGAGCACTCATGCTTCCACTCTCTCATTGTCATTCACATCTTGACTTCTATCTGTCTTCGAGCCCAACCACACATCGAGGCTCTCTGGGCAGAGACCATTGGTGGTACCTCAGTATTAATTCACCAGTTTTTCTGTGGTATTAGAACTCATGATTTTTAGCAGGCACGTGGCTGACCAGAACAGACCTCATTTCCCAACCTCCTTTGTATCTAAATATAGCCACCAATAGGATTGTAAACAAACGGGAAGGTGGCAACTTGCAGGAGCCTTTCTTAAAAGGACATGGACATGTGCACTTCATCTCTATCGTTTTCATCCTTTCTTCCATCCTGCCACTTAAAAGGCAAAGAGGGTAACTGGAGTTCTGCCTTTCATCTGGAACCGGGAGGAATTAGAGCCACACCATCTAGACAGCTGAGCAGTATGAGAAGCCACATAGCACTATTTCTGGAGGCCTCCTCTGGATTTTACCAGACAGAAAAATAAAGTCACGTCTTGTTGAAATAAATGTTATTTTCCCTCCCTGTTACTTATAGCTGGGCATAATCCTAAATGATATGCAACCATGATCTCGTTGTGTCTAAACTCAAGGACAGCAACCTACTTACCACATGTTGAATTTTTATTGTACCAGTCTTTATGAGGTAGCATGAAATAGTAGGAAAAATATGAAATTTATGACACAAATCACCTATTTACTAGCTCTGTTATCTATGGCAAATGAGTTAGCCTCTCTTGGTATCCCCATCTTTACCAGTGTATGAGGGGAAAATGACCTCCTACCTTGAGTGTTGTTATAAGCAGTCAATCAAAGGAAAACTATAATTTGTGTCCCTTGGTACAGACAAAAGTAGTTTAAGATTACATTTTACAACTATGACTTTAAAATACCTTTCAACCCAAGTACCCCTTTTATAGTTTCACCTACTTACCCAATTAATGAATATTCTGACTTTCTTCAAATAAATCAATGGTTGTTTGTGGACAATAAGGAGGGCATGTGATGTGATGAGCACTGCGTGTTATATGCAACTAATGAATCATTGGACGTTGTATCAAAAACTAATGAGGTACAATATGTTGGCTAGTTGAATTTAAATTTTAAAAAAAGAAAAAAGAAAAGTCTATAAGGAAAACAACCCTTGAAGGCCTTCTCCTCTTTGTGGTTTTTAAAATCATCTCTGTATCCTATCTGATTTTAAGACAATGTCATTAATGGTCCACAAGAGCAGGGACCATATTCATTTTCGTTTGTCATTTTATTTCTACGGACATGGTAACATCTCAGTAAATGTTAGTGTCCCCTATCCCATCCTTCTATGACAATCATTCCTGTAGCAAAGGGTCTTTTCCTTGGCCTTGGAAACCGTTATGAGTAGCTTTAGGCCCTACCTCTATAGGTCACTTCTTCTGGCAACCTCTTGTCCTTTACTCTCCAAGTATAAACCTTTAGCCAATTATGTCCCTTGATAAAAACTAATTATTCCATTCCACAGTCTTATAGCCTCACAATAAGTATAATAAATACACAGACTCAAAAGCTCTCTAGTTATTATAATTAACATGTATAGACTTTTTGTCACTCAGCTGGATGTGTCGGTCTAATTCAGAAGGTCAGATGAATCTGACAAAGTGTTTTTGATCTGCATGTCTGCTTTTCATTCTTCTTCTCAGTTAAGTTCACAGACTGAGTGATCTTCAGGGCTCTATCCCTTTCATTTTGCAAATGCTATTTTGCTCACAATGTCGGCTCTTTCGGCTCTCATAGTCAGGACTATGTCTAACCAAATTAAGAGGAACGTTAAGTTAGTATCCAGTGCTTCATGTCTCTGCAGTTCTAGATCATTTTCCCCTTTAAATAGCCATCCTTTTAGGGTTACCTGGGTCCCACAATCAGTTAACTTTCCGACTTTTGGTTTTGGCTCAGATCAGATCTCAGGGTCCTGAGATCAAGCACCCCATTGGGCTCCGTGCTCAGTGCAGAGTCTGCTTAAGACTCTCTCTCCCTCTGCCCCTCCCTGGTTGCGTGCTCTCTCTTAAAATAAATAAATAAATACATAGCCATCCTTTCTCCTAATCCCTGTCCAACAAGTGCCCAATTATCAACAAGATAAACCGTTTTACAAAGAGATATTAAATGGTTGATAATGTTCAGGTTGTGAACATGCTTTCTTTAATGTAAATCACTGACAAGTTGTAGGCAGGAAACAATCACCTAATTTAGATGGCCATTTATTTCAAGTATCTCAATGATGATTCTCTTCTCAAGAGTTCTAGGCAGTAGCAAAAAGAATGGAGGGAGCAATAATAACTCTAGTCAAATTCTACAGTACTTCTTTTCTATTTGATATTAGTCATTTGAAATGAAATGTGTAAGCACATTTAATTTAAAAAAATCCCCTACATATTGTTGCTTTTATAAAAATTCTACCTTTCTTCAAAAATAAAAATTCACTACTGAAAAATAAGTACAGTAGGGGTACTTGGGTGGCTCAGTTGTTTAAGCATCTGACTTTGACTCGGGTCATGATCTCAGGGTTCAAGCCCCAGCAGCTTCAGGCTCTGTGTTCAGTGGGGAGTCTGCTTCTTCCTCTCCCTCTGCCTTTACCCCCACTTATACATGGGGTCTCTTGCTCTCAAATAAATAAATATAACCTTTTTTAAAAAGTACAGAAAAAATATCAAGTCAAATACTGTCTTTTCCTTCTAACTAATTGAAAGAAATGCCTTTCAAGATATTTTATTCCTTCAAAGAAGACATACAGATGGCTTAACAGACACATAAAAAGATGCTCAACGTCACACATCATCAGAAAAATACAAATCAAAACCATGATGAGATACCACCTCACACC
The DNA here is from genome assembly GCF_963455335.1 of Martes martes. Lineage (NCBI taxonomy): Eukaryota > Metazoa > Chordata > Mammalia > Carnivora > Mustelidae > Martes > Martes martes. The sequence goes on from NC_137899.1 coordinate 83,687,108, forward strand.
TGTCAGAATGGCTAAAATTAACATGGGAAACAACAGACAGTAGGATGCTGAGAGAGGGTAACCCTTTTATGCTGTTGGTGGGAATGCAAACTGGTGCAGCTACTCTGGAGAACAGTATGGGGGTTCCTCGAAAGGCTAAAAATAGAACTACCCTGTGACTCAGCAACTGAACTACTAGGTATTTACCCAAAGGATAAAAAAAATACAGATTCAAAGGGATACATGCACCCTGATGTTTATTGTAGCATTATCAACAATAGCCAAACTATGGAAAGAGCCCAAATGTCCATCAACTAATAAATGGATAAAGGAGACATAGCCATCAAAAAGAATGAAATCTTGCCATTTGGCTGGCACATGGATAAAGCCAGGGAATATTACACTAAGCAAAATAAGTCAGAGAAAGACAAATATCTTATGATTTCATTCATATATGTAATTTGAGAAACAAAACATATGAACATATGGAAAGGGGAAAAAGAGAGAAATAAACTAAGAGAATCTTAAAGACAGAGAATAAACTGAGGATTGCTGAAGGGGAGGTGGGTCGTGGTTGGGTTAAATGGGTAATGGGCATTAAGGAGGGCACTTGTTAATGATGAGCATTGGATGTTCCATGTAAGTGATGAATCACTAAATTCTACTCCTGAAACTAATATTACACTATATGTTGACTAACTAGAATTAAAAAAAAAAATTTGAAAGGAAAAAAGGATCTTTTATTTCTGTTATATTTACAGAATGATAAAGAGAATTTTCTATTCTCTTTTATCAATTTTCCAAGTGGTATCTCATCTTTACTAATTAATTTGCTGTTTATTGTTTTTGCTCTTTTTTTACTTCTTCATAATGATCCCTGGCTTTTATTTGCTGTGCCAAATACTTGCATGCCTTAATAATTTGGTAGATCTTTTAGTTCTATTTTTGGATATTTGGTCTCCTTTACTTATTTGTAGACCATCATATCCTAATTATGCACTTCTTCAATTAAGGTAAATCCTACTGAAATATAATTTTTAGTAGCTTCACTAATTTTCAGAGAAATTTCTAAAGCTTCTATTTTGTGATCAATCTCATTGTCTTAGACAAGAGATGTCAGCTGAAAATCAAATGTAAGTGACAAAGGATGAGGGGGAAATCTCAAATTAATTCTATTTTAAACTGTCAGATTAGAAAATGCACTTGCAGGGTGCTGGGTGGCTCGTGGGTTAAAGCCTCTGCCTTACGCTCAGGTCATGATCTCAGGGTCCTGGGATCGAGACCCACATCGGGCTCTCTGCTCAGGGGGCAGCCTGCTTCCCCCATTCTCTCTGTCTTCCTCTCTGCCTACTTGTGATTTCTCTCTCTGTCAAATAAATAAATAAAATCTTAAAAAAAAAAAGAAAAAAAGAAAATGCACTTGCTCTATTTACTTTCTTCAGTGAAACATTGGTCAAATCTATCAAAAAACAGCAAAGGCATCTGAAAAGTGTATACTTATTCTATCATTCGAAAAACTCTTTTAGATATCCTATACACATATTTCATTCATTGTTCCCAAAACTGTAAATGCTTTTTAACATTTTCTAATACACGAAGACTGTGTCTTCCTGCATATTCTTCGTATTTCAGAGACATTCAAATATTTTCTATGCCCCAGAATGGGGAAAAATTCTTATCCCCATCTACTGCAATGATAAAATAAGATACAATTACATTAAAGGACATGAAGAATGAATTCTATTTTACTCTTCAAATGGGCTTTATCATAACTTAACAGTTAAGCATACAATTAGTAGCAAACCAGGAAAGCATTTAGACTAATTAGGCCTAGAGTCTAGGAGATGAGTTCACAGATTATGTCTGTGAGACAGCAATCAGGTCGATTCGGTCAATTTAAAACAAAACAAAACAAAAAAATAAATAAATAAATCAACTCAGACTCAGAGACAGAAAAAAAAAAAAAAAACTGCCAATAGTTTTCCTTTTCAGCTAATGTAAATGCACCCTTCGAGATAAGCTGTTCTTCACATAGGAACAGAATTCACATTGTCCAGATTATACTTGCAATCTTCTAACATATGGCATTCTAACTTGGAAACAGCCTTTTCTGAACTAGCTGTACAATCAAGGAAGAGGGAGGAGTGGAGAGCATCACACGTGGTTCAAATGACTACAGACAGGAAACCAAAATGTCTTGTTTCTAGTATATATTTGGTTTTTCTACGATGCGATTTAGAGCATACACTAAGATAATCACTATAAACATCTTACATACATTGCACTTGGTTGGCATTTCCTTCTTTCCAGAGGCCATACTGAAATCTAAGATAGTCTAATAATGTTCAAAAGACTAGCAACAATAAAAAATGGCAATGAACACAATAACAGACTAATTACCATTCAGCGGGGAGAACAATGGAAGCATTTTTTTTGCTAGCTGTAATCAGTTTATAATTGTGGCCCTGCAAACACATCAACACATAAAGAAACAGCAAGAAACTCCCAGTCAGCTTCCACGCTAGAAGTGGAAGGGATCTGCAAGCTTTTCATCTGTACTGCCCTGACAGACCAGGGGGACCTCCCAGTTCTTAGGTGGCGGCTCCCTTAATCAGCACCCACTTCCGGACCAGGTGTATAGGAAATGTTCCATAGAAGCGAATCTCTTTTTTTTTAAATGTTAAAATCCCATAGAGCGTGATACATAACACGGGCTTAAAATATAAAGAATTTAAACTAAGCATCAGGAGAAAGAAGCTTCTTATTTATAATGAAAAAGAAACCCAAAGAAATATAAGCATGTGAAAAATGCTCTAAACCATGTGGATATTATCTCATATCACGTCTTAAGTGATTTCATTTAGTGGAATAGGAAGTATGAGTCACTTTTTGCTACTCTAGCCATTTACACTTTCTATATAATAACTTTCTGGAGAAGATGAGGTATATAGATTATGTCACTCAGACTCAAGAGATCAATTTATCGGGAAAAGGAGAAAGATGAAGACTCCTTTTAATTTATTCAAGGAGTTGAATAACTAACCTGTTTTCTAACTTACAGCTTGGAGTATGGAATTCACTATGCTTAAGAGCACATCCTTAAAGACATTGTTAATGATGTTCTACCTTTAAAAAAAAAAAAGTAGATCACTGGCAAAATCAAAATATATACTGAAATTTATTTTTACTTAATAAATATGGAAACACTGTCCTTCCTAAAGAGAAATCTAGCTTTATGTAGTTTTGTCAGGATGCAGTACATAATACATTTCAGTCACACCAGCATTTTAAGTTAAATGGTGGATATTTGGCTTTGCATTTGTATTTATTCATATGGTTGTCCTGGTCATGGTATTAAACCACTGCATCAGCATTTTACTTAAAAGATTGTTGTTCTTTTCTCATTAAAGATTCTGACTGTAAGTCCTAGAAGTGAATCAGCTCTGTGTTCAGATGGTTGTGCCAAGGCAATCAGAGGGTGAAGAGAAATTTGCCAAGTCAGAGACCACCTCCGGAGCCAGGGCTGCACTAACGGTGGCAGGAACATATGGTAAGAACGGTCCAGAGTCCAAGCAGGTGAAGGTGGATGGGGAGGAGCAGCGGGGATGCCCCACAGGTGCAGAGGCAAGATGGGAAGGCAGGAGTGACTGGTGACTCAGCAGGTGACGATCTGGGGCTCTGAGGGAATGTCAGGGGCGCCAAGTGCTTTGCTAGACTGCAAAATGTGAGTCAGATGCCTTTCCCGGGGGGAAGTAAGTATGAAATTTGAGATTCTCATTAACTCTTTGAGATCACTAGGGTGCCATTTGATAAATGACAGTGCTGGTGTTCTAACAGGAACTCGGGCATCTGTTGGAATAAATGTGCATCCTCAAATGCCCAGCTTTTTAATGCCAAGTGTTACCCCTACCTGAAGTATGTGTCTGAGTAACGATGACACCTTCATCTCACACAGGCAGTTATTACATTAAAGAGAGAAAGCAGAGAGAGAGAGAGAGAGAGAGAGAGAGATCTATTCAGGCATAGCAAACAGTTTTTTAAGAAAACTGCATCACTACATTCTTTTTTAAAAAAAAAATACTTAATTTGAGATGTCACTTTTAGATAATTGAATATCTTTACTTGCTACCATCTTTGTCTCCATTTTCTTTGACTTGCATTCACAATAGAGACCTTCTTCTTTAGAGTTATTATTATCTTTCTACCCTCTGTTTTTAATGCAAAGTATTAACTGTATTGTTTCATAAGAGGCAGCTTTCCCAGACCACTGTTTTTTTAAGTACTGCTGTAACGAGGTCGGCTGCCAACTCAGGGTGGAAACTCAAAGTTGAGTTCTGCATACATTCACTTCAAGCATGGACTTGAGGAAAAGGTATTCTCTCTTCTTCTTGCTGAGGAGCTCTTGGGGAGAAACCAACTTGTAATGTCTACTGTCGGTTCACAGCATTGCGTTTAAAAGCATAGACTGAAATGATCTTTCAAACTGTTTTTTGCTCATAATTATCATTTGTTGCCATCAGATGAAAAAGAGCCCCTCGAGTACAGCTCATGGGTAAAAGAATCATAAGGGTAGTTGACTGAATTCCATGAAGGGAAAAAAAAAAAGACTTTAAGATACATAAACATCAATTTTAATCAGGCTATTAATCACTATGCTAAAATTGAACATGTAACTGCAGGGAAACAGCTTCTTTGGAAAGATGGAGAGATGGAGACCGAGACAATGGATGGGCACACCTGAGGACTCTGTTTCTTTCTCAGTGTGGGTACAGGCTTGTTGATGCTGGGTTTACTTCAGAAATCAGGGGTGCCTCACTTGTAAATATCCTTTCAAAGGAAGCTTGTAGATTATAAGTGAAACATTTCCAGAGTGGTGGTTTAAACGACCTGTGTGGAAAATTCTACTTGTCCCAGTATCTGGCAGGATGGTGCTCTGGAGGGCCAGGTTCATGGCCCACAGTGTGCTTCTCTGTGGCAAGGATCTGGGGAGGGCCAGAATGAGGATCTCAGGCTGTTCTAGTCTCAGAGGCCTCTCCATATCAGTATCTGTTTTCTTGATGGACATTTAAGAAAACTTCACAGTGAGTAGTTGTGTTCTCTTTTAACCAATATCCATGGCCCCTGGAAGCCCCAAGTAATCAAAGCAATGCTTAAAACATTGGTTTATAATGTCTGGTCCTTGGACCACAGAAGCCGCGTACCTTGTCATGGAAGATAATAGAAAAGTAAATTCTCTGGTTTCAGCCCAGTTATATGGAACCAGAAACTCCGGGCTCTGCCCAGCAATGTGCTTTAGCAAAGTGGGTTCTGATTCACTGAAATGTCAGAGCCACTGGTTTAAACTCTAAGCATTTAAATGCAATTATTCTATGTTACTCTCTGCTTTGATCTTTAATCTGAACCTGATTGTCGCCCACGACCCTTACATTTCAAGCAATTTCAACCTGAAACAATCCACAGTTCTAGGAAATAAAACCATTTTCTGGTCTCTCTCTCTTTTTTTAAGCCCTGCATGTAAGTTATCAAGTGATGTTTCCATTCTGGCCACAAACAGTGTATTCACTCTGCCTAAGCCATTTCAGTGACTGATGGAAACGGAACAATATCCAGCACCTGTCAATATGTTGTCCAGTCACAGCCTGGGCCCACTTCTTCTCTGGCTCTTCCTGCACTGCCCCTCGGCCACAGAAGGTGCAAGTTCTTTCCTTGTTGCTCATTCTCCCATCTTCTTCCCTGTGGAGGTCCACTCCAGAGAATTTACATCACGTTCTTCCCTGCAATATCACGGGAAACTACAGACCACTGTCTCACGTCCCTGCTCATCTGCCTGTCCCCTTTTTTGCCACCCAGAAACACAAGGAACCTGGAAAGAGTGTGTGCTGTACATAACCGTGGTATGTGGAGTTTGTTCCTGCAGTTTTCCTATCAGCCAGCTTTTAAACCTCTACTTGATCATTTGTTTCCTCTTTCTACTTGTGATAAGAAGTGTCCTCCTTTTCTACTTTTTTTCGGATCAATACTTTAAAAATTAAAATAACAGTTTCCTTGGTAATGGCTACCCACTGCCCTTTTATAGTCTCTTGCCTCATTTGGTCTGTCCTAATAAGCAGATAGAGTGGAAAGGTCACTGTAGGTGAGAAGGACTGCATTCAAGGGACAATTCTAGCACTTACAGACTTATCAGCACTTGCCACTTAAAACTCTCAGCCATAGTCTGATCTGGAAAAGAGGATTAATAATGACCTCTGTCCTGTATACTCCATACAACTCTTGAGGAGACCAAATTAAAAAAGAAATTCATGTAAAGTCATTGTAAACATTATGAAGAGCTCTTACTAGCATCAGTGAGAGAACTTACCAGACTCCAAGGGAAAGCCAATGAGACTAGAACCTGAAAGCTATCCCAAGTCCCATTGGAATAACAATGGCCTTTTTAAAAAATACATTATTTATTTATTTGAGAGAGAGAGAGAGAGAACGAGAGTGAGCACTAGCAGGTAGAAGAGCAGAGGGAGAGGGAGAAGCAGGCTTCCTGCTGAGCAGGGAGCCCAACGTGGGGCTTGATCCCAGGACTCTGGGATCATGACCTGAGCTGAAGGCAGACACTTAACCGACTGAGCCACCCAGGTGCCCCAACAATGGCCTTTTAATCTCTAGAGTCAGAATGCCACAATTTAGACAGGTTGAGCCAACTGACTAGCTGGTAAATGTTTGTGATAAAAAGCAATTAGTAACTGTTCAGTTTGCCGAAATAGTTCAAAATAGAGAAACTTGGAAGATAAAACCCAAGATATTTCCATATTTGGAGGAACTCCAAAACAAAAGGAGTCAACCCGCTAAAAGCACACTACGTAAAAGAATCACACAAAGGGATGCAGGGGTCTATCCTACATGAAAATGTTTACTAATATAAAATAGGTTTTGAGGTTAATCGATAGTGCATAGATTATGGGAGAGAAATCATTCCCATAAGGAATTATTTTGGATCATTAACAGCAGTACAGATTTGCATCAATTTAAACACCCCTTGAAAACAGAGCAAAATATGTACTGCCCTGGGTTTTCTGTAAGTCTAAAGAAAAAATATCAACTTGGCGCTCAGAAATCACCAATACGAAGAACGTGAAACAAGACAGAATATCTTTGCTCTTTTATTACTGAAACTACCTAAGGGGGGGAAAATAGCCCTTGACACTAGCAGTGTTAATCATCTACATTATTTTTCCTTGTATATAATCTTGAAAATATCAGCCTATTAACCTTGTAGAACGCATTTTCATAGACATTTTGCTCAGCATGAGCTTACAACCAATCCCAAATTGTTCGTGTCAATTCCTTAGGTTCAGTGTCTCCCAAGGTCATTTTTTTCAGTTACCCAAGATTAGAGTCCTTTAGCAAAGCACAGTACTTAAGGTTAATGTATTGTCCTCACGAAGACCTATTTGTTCTCCAGTTCAGAAGATAAATGTTTTTTATTTGTTACATAAGAAATGATAGCAAAGAACAGAGGACAATTCACAACGATTTTTATTTTTCTTCTGAGAAACATCTTTCTAATCCGTATCACTTATTCTAATATATAAGGAGAGTTCATTTGTAACCAGTGTACTATGCTGCACCCTGAAACTGTTATTCTGAGATTTTTCTAAAAATTAAAAAAAAATCACATTATGCTCTTATATTAAGAAAAAGAATGCTAGTATGTCCTTAAACAGTACTTCTCAATGTATGGCCCAGAAGTCACCTGTAACAGAACTAGCTAGAATCTTATTGAAGTATTTCAACTTCATCCTCGTGAACCAGACTGGAGGGGAATTGAGAAGATGCGTTTTCATAAGTACTGCTATTGACTCCTAGTCACACCACAGTCTACAAAACGCTATTTATATCAGCCAATAGTTCCCAGGTCCACTGCACATTATGCTGACCTGGAGAATGTATAAAAACACCAATGGCCAGACCCCGCCCCAGACCCATTAACTCCACATGGATGGACTTCCAGTAAGGTTGCCAGATGAAATAAAGGACATGCTTATTTAATGAAGTTATACTAAAGAACTATTTGTTGTTTATCTGAAATTTAACTTTAACTGGGTATCTTGTATATTTTGTTTATTAAGTCTGGCAGCCCAAGTAAGGGACCCAGGCACAAGAATATTTAAAAGTTTCCCTCTGAGTCAACTGAGCAGCTGAGGTTGAAAACAACTGATTCCAAACAAAGGCTCTAAAGATTTTGTAATATAGAACCACAGAAACAGAGAACAGGACAGAGATGAGATAATCTACCACAAAAGCAGGCAAACTAAGGTTGGATCTGTCCTACCCTGACTTTCCCTCATTTTCCCAAACACTTCACAGGAATTGACTAATTTAAATTAGGCACATAATAAATGAAAGGCATCAACATAAGTCTTACGTCTTATTTACAAAACAATCTATCTTTTTAAAATGAAATATCCTCTGAGAAAACACTTAGAAAATGTTAAATAAAATGAGGGCCCCTAAAACCTGGTTTCCATGGTCAGCTTCAACTCTTTCATAATTTGTAAATTATGGTTCTGTAATAAAATGGAAAAGGACAAGAGTTCTCTTAAATAATCATTTTTTTCATTTTGTTCTGTATTTCAGGAACAGTAATTACCCTCCTCTTAGACCACTGTCGTTAATTTTCTATAGTGATTGGTTTTTCTATGCTTCAAATTCCTGTCTTTTTTAAGATTCTCGGATTATTCCAGTATGCCATTAGTTTGATTTTAACCAGTATCTTCTGTTCCTCATTGTTTAAAACTCATTTATTCACGCTAACTACCTCAGTTTTTAAAAAAATATTTCAGTACTGTAAATTTAAACAAACAAACAAAAAAAGAAAAACAAAAAAAACCCAAAAAACTCCTCTCTGGATCCCCAGATTCCTGGCAGGAAGGAAGTCATAAATAACAGCCACGCTCTCCATGATACCACTCTTTGCATTGGAGCATTTATAAAGCAGCAGAAAATTAATGCCATTTGCTCCCCCAAAAAAAGCTGGGAGCCTTTAGACATTGCTCAGTTGTCCAAATCAATGGGGATACAGATGGAATAAACAAAGATACAAAATCATCCACGGTTTACACAGTGAGGAAGAAGATGAAGGTGAATAGAGAAATGGGAACAATAAAGGCTGATAAATAACAACTCCCAAATCTCTGAAAAGGCAGAATTCCTTCATTTACAGTCACTCTAAATTTAAAACGCCAACATAATCTACAAATAACAATTCAAAATAAAATAAAATGATGAATACACCATTGTTAACCTGATAAGATTATCTTAAAAAGTATTTCAATTTGCAAGTTTTCTCAACACAAATGAGTTATGATTTTAAAGATGGAAATTTACACAAAGTTGAGTTCTAATCGAATAACTGCTTTTAGGAGCTAAGTAAATTTTAGCGGACTACATCTTTGTAAATGAAGGAAGAAATTGCCAAATGGATTAGTGAAAAGGCATATGATCATTTTAAGTTTTTTTTTCTTATAATTTATAAGACTTTGTCCCACATATCAAATTTCATGGACATGTTCTAAAAAAGTATACGTCCAGCAAATACTTATCAGCAATCACCTTACTTCCCACAACAAAAACAGAATTTTAAAGCTCTCTTGATAACTTTAGCACAGCTCCAGATTTGGTAATAATTTATCCATGTCTTCCAAGTGTGGTGTTTACCAAAGGAGGAAACATAAATGACCAGCAGATGATTGAAATGCTCATCACTGAGTTGGGGCTGTGACAGTAACAATATACTGGACAAGCCAGTCATCCCATTGACCTATATGTCTCCCAGGATTTGATGGTATTTAAAATGGTGGTATTTAAGATGATCACATATCAAAGCTCCTGGTAAACTATGTCCCACTAATAATTATAACACAGTGGCTAATAGAAACTTGCTGACTTAGTTTATACATCAAACAACAGAGTTTAAAAAAAAAAAGATTATATATAAGATACCAGCTCTTTGAGGTTCACAATGTGCCAATGTATCCATTTTGGGTCTAGGACAGCATTCACATGTTGATCACTGTGAACACATGGCATAAAATCAGCTGGCTAAGATACTCCTTTTAAAGTGCTCTTCAAAAATAGTAGCTCCCCTATTGTATTCATTGACAATAAATAAACCTTCAATTCACATTCCAAAAAACATTTTTGGAAGATCAGTTGGGGTATGGCTCATTTCTACCCTCAGTCCTGCCCTGAGCTCACGCTTTTGCCGCTCTTCAAGACATACCTTCGTGAAAGGAAGTGCTCTCTTCTCTCCTCTTAGTGGGAGAGATGAATCAGACATTTTAAAATCACAATTGTCTACCGAGAAGAAAAGTTCAAATGGAACTGTAGACTACAGAAAGAGTCACTAAATCTGAAGGTTTCCTACCCCCGTCCTATTAGTTATTATCAGAATTGCAGTTCATTAATTCTTGTAATATTCATGGTTCATAATTCTCCTAACTTTTCTATCAATGTAAAGGTTAGAATTTAATCAGAGTTACCAAGCTAAACCTCTTAGTTTTTATAAATACTTCATCTGTTTTGTGATTAGCATTAGTAAAAATGGCTTAAACTGAATGGCCTAAGAACCTCATTTGTGATTTGTAATTTATTTATTTACATTTTTCACATTTAATCTGGAGTTAAAAGTACAATGGCACATATTCTTAATTTTCAATTATTTATTTTAAATACTCAATCATAAATAACATTCCCAGCTCAATTTAATTTTTAAAAAAATCACATTTTGGATTCTTCTAAATACCAAGCCATGCTCCGTTGTCCATGAATATATTCATGAGGTCTGCAGCCAGTGGTGTGCAAATTTATCAATAACTTGCAAGTAACTGAACTGAAAGACTGCTCCAATTTGAAGTCTACTAACAACTCTCTGAAGCTAAAACCTTTCAGTCTATCAAGCATGGATTTATTCATAATTTTTGACCTTAAGAGATTCAGGGGAAAGTGCTGAAAAATTGAAGGTCTAATCATTGGATAAAAACTACTCCTAGAACATGAAATACTACTCCAAAATCCATAACTAGCACTAAGATAGTGTAAAACAACAAAGCAACTCAAAATTTACTGCCCCTTCTCTTCTCCCTTAACACTGACATGAACTTTTGTCTGCCTAAGCCCGATATGACCTCAAGATACATTTTTATGTCCACATTAAAAATAGGGATAAGGAGATAACAAGTATTGGACAAATCTATTTAATACATAAAAGTATATCTAAACATTAATAGCATTTGAAAGAGATTTAGGATTGCCTTCCTTGGGGATAAATTTACCTCTCCAAAAAAAGTCTAAGAAGAAAATGCCTTTATGAGAACAAATGACATCACGATACTCTAATTTCTGCATTAAAGAATGTCTCAGAATTTTTTCCAGATTTACACAGTACCAAGTCCACTGTCTAACTTGTTATGCATTATATTGAGATTAACATTTTAGAGCATTTTCTCCCATTGTATAGTGTTCATCACCTTCATAGACACAAAGGGAATGGCCAAGGGCAAATTCAAAGTGTGTAGCTAAGGATTAAGGGAAAGGGCTTTGGTGTTGGCATCTTATCAAGATAGAGCAAAGACATCAAGGAAAGTTCTGATGGAGAAAATACAGATCCGGTTATGTTAATCTGGATATATAATACAAAGGAAAACTGGGTAGAAATATGAACATTTTCCTCCACTTTGGGAAGAGGGGCAGATGTAGTTACTTCTACCTCATAGAGATAGGTCAGTCCCGTATGTCCCCCATGCCCACGCCTAGGATTAATTTGAACAAGTTCAAGTTAGAGGTAACTACAGAGATGAGCATCCTGTGTATTAGCAGGAATGATAAGAGAACTTTGGCTTTTAAACTATGGTTGTGCTGGTTCCATGTCCACTCTTAGCTCCGGCCTAGTAGCACAATGGGTGGAGAACAAGAGAAAGTAAGCAGTTCGCTTCCACAGGACCGTAGTTTTACCTAACCGAACTCCTCATATACCCACGTGTGAAGTTGCAGGGTTTGTTGGCCCTGATGCAGAACCAAGGGCAGACAGCTAGCATTCATAGAGAAGGCCAGGGAACTTCAGGAGCCTGGGGCTATTAAAAAGGACCTTCCCCCTAACGTGAGACTGGGAAGGTCCTCCAAGACGGATCTGTTTTTGACAGATGGGGATGAGAAAGAACAGCAATGATGGTAACTTGGGAGAAAAAGTTCATTCTGTGTTGTCCTACTAGAGAACATTTAAGAGATTGGTTTGACTGCTGCAGGGAGTTAGAAGAAGTCATCTGGAGAGCTGAAAGGGGTCAACTATACAGAAGGACTAAGATGCTAGAATAACAAGTTTAGACAACCTAGCCTTTGCTTTCTCCCCAAAGTGTGATCGGTCGACCAGAAGGAAGCAACACCATATGAAAGCTCACAGAAATGCAGCTTCCAAACCCCCTCAGACCTCTGGAGTCAGAATCTGCATTCTGATAAGCTCTGCCTACGATTCTTGTACGCGTTGAGGTTGGAGAAGTACTGCTCCAGGGTTTAACTGAATCACCTGGGGAATGCTAAAACGGAAGGTGAGCACAGGAATCCCCATTTTCAACCGACATCCTAGGTAAAACGAATAAGAGGACGGCAAATACAAAAGCAGTAGGAAAATTTAGGAAAATTCATCTGATGAAGATGAGTAGGATGGATATAAGGGTTAAGGACCAAGCAGCAGTAGCAATAACAGTAATATAGACGTGATTATACCCATGCAATAGGGTCAGCCAAACAAAATTAAAACTACCTCTTTGATTCCCGGTTTGGCACATAAGAACAAAGGATGGATAAAGTATCAAGGAGCTCTCCTTGTACTTCAGAAATTTATTCCAAAGGTAGCACCTCATCCCTTCTTCCTCCTTCCTGGACGGCAGGAGGCATATTCCCCAGGTAGGAGCAACCTTACTCCTGTGCATCAGCAGGGCTATTACTGGTAAACTTTTATAGTTACCAGTAGCTAAGTTACAGGGGACATCATCATTTGGTAGGCATTCCATCACTGTGGTGGTTGTTGTTATAATACAAGTAATTATTACTAATACCTTAGTCCCACCTCCTCACCTATTCCACCTGCTCCCTGTAGGCTGGGTTTCCTTAGCTCAGTGAGAATCAAGAATCTGAGTGAGATACACCTGAATTTGAGGCAAACTGGCCCAAAGCTGCAGAAGCCAGTCATCTCCTTCCCAACCCAAGGAAATAAAAGTCCAGGTAAGGAACAGATGGAGCCCTGATGTCTCTTCCAAAGACACACCCAGGACTGGAAGAATCATCACATGCAGTACAAAATCAGAAAATGAAGACATATTCCTTTTTCAAGTTCAGTGACATGGTCATCCTCAAATACAAGCTCTCACTTTCAAATTGTTTCCAATATAAATATATATATATATTTTGTGGATGAGGGCAATGATGATAATGATGACTAATGCTGCTGAAAATATTCTACCTTACCAAATTACTTTGTGGTACCTTAAAAACCATAAGCTCTACAAATCTCATCATATCCTGATGCATTGCTTTGTACAAACCCAGGAAGGAGACCAGCCTCCGTCATTCATCAAAGTGTCCTTCTTTAATGCACTCGAGGTTCCCCTTAGAAGTCCCTCATCTGTTCACCAGGCAGGCTTCTTTCTCACTCCTCTGCTATGAAATCACTGTCTTTGGTAGATTTCCCCCGTTTTTCTTATTTAAATATTTATAAATGTAATGTAGCTATGCTCCAGTTCATCAATAGTAACTCTTCTCATATTTAAAGACAGAGAAATGTAGAACATTACTGAGTTAATGTTTCTGTCTCTCTCACTCCATGCCCATTTGTTTCTTTAACTGGCCTCTGAGCTTGCTATTTATTTATATCATTCCAAATCTGCCACCAGAGTATAGTTTATACTTGGAGTGGATGACACTTTACAGAATATCCAGCTTTGTGGGATCACTTAAGTGGTGTTCAAGCCAATGATTTGGGGAGAAAAAGTGTTAAATCCTTTTCCCAAATGAACAGCAAAATAAATTCTGGATGAATTAATGATTTTAATGTAAAAAATAAATTTAAGGAAAACATCATGCTATTATACCTTGATTTGAAGGAGAACTTCTTAAAGCATTATACCAAAGTCAGAAACCTTAAAAGAAGTGATTACCTGAATACAAAACTTGTGAAATGTGAAAAAGCTGCATTTTAAAGGCAGCATTACAAGGCAAATAAATATCTGGGGTAAATATTTGTGACATAAGATGAATAAAAGATATAACATCACATATGGAAAAGCTAAAATAAAGGGAAAAAATTAGAACGGTCTGAAGTAAATTTTTAGAAATTTAATGGTAAAGGTTATAACAAGGATAGTCAAAAGGAAATATATTCAGCTAATATGCATACAAAATGTGTTCAACCTCACATGTGTCAAACACAATTCAAAGCCACACTTAAAACTATATTATTCACCTATTAATATCCCATTCAATGTTAATGGTGGCATTTATACTTCACCTAGCTATGCCACCTGTAAAAATTTATCTTAATCAGATATAAAGTTGTTTTTTATTAAAGCAACCAACAATAGGGGATATAAGTATAATGGAACACTTTGTGGCCATGAAAATTTATGAGCTAAATCTGTAATTATTCACTTAAATGTAGTTCATGATATATTGCTATATGAGGAAAAAAACAGGTTAATGCATGGTACTTTTTCTCATAATTTGTTCTTTATAACATGGAAACAACAATATGAATATGTTTGAATAGGACACTAAAATATTCAACATTATATCTGGGTCATATTCACTGGGCTATTAATTAAATTTTTCTTGTCTGTAGTATATAATTTTATATAATACACATGAATGTGTTAGTTATAAATACATGTTAACTAAATTTTAAGTAAATAAATATTTACACTGGGTGGGAGGGATGGGAGCCAGCATACAAAATATTCAGAAGAGGCTCCCTCTCTTTTTGCGAGGTAGACAGGGCCCATGCCAAAGAGGGAAGAAAGACAATGGTGGTATCTCCTTTGCTCTGACTCTGATTCCACAGCTTGGTCCACTTTCTTAACTATTCAAGGAAATACAGACAATTAAATGTCCACATGGGTTGTAAGTAAGAGTTTCTTAATGGTTTATCTAGCTAACCTAAGCAATATGTGTCAATACACTATTTATGTAAGATTTCCAAGATCTGTGATATCTCTTGAGTTTCCTTTTTTATGTTAGAAGAACTTTTGGGTGAGCCTCACCCCTGTGATTTCTCTGGTCAACCCCCTCACTTGGCTGGCCAGAGCACATTTTCAGAACTCCTACCTTACCCCCTTCAATGACAGCCTCCCTTAAACATAACTGTTTTCCTCCAAAGCTGAAGCAGAAATGACAGTAGCACTTGGAGGTATGCTGCAAACCAGGAGAGAATCGTAAAATTAAAATTTTAAGTTAGAAACGAAAAACCTTTGTCATTTGAAATCACAAAGGTCGAAATGTGCAGAGAATATAACGGTGACAGTAACTACTCCCTTCAAGGAAGAAGGTGTTCATTCACATAATCGAAGCATCGTGTGAATTAAACTCATAGACTGTGGACCATGAACTTGGTGAACAGGAATAAATTTTCAGGTAGTTCTTGGCAGAATTAACTGACCTTTCACAGGAGATTGAGACAAATATTTATAGAGGCAGGTCAAAGAGATAGGTCTCCAAATGGCCAACTCACTGCTACTAAATGAAAATCTTCTTTGAATAAGTTCGTGGTTTTCTTGGTGCCCATGAGGCCCAAAATTATTTGGGCTTTTCATTGTGAATTTTTGGGGGTGTGATGATTTGTTTCCCTTTGGGATGCTATCATTGGGGCACCCACTAATTAGTAGGGTCCCTGGAACCTTGTGTCTGCAGTTCAGGGAAGTTACCAGCAGATGGCAACATGGGTTTAGTGAGTAATATAGCAGGTACCTCTCTAGGCAGACCATAGTATCCTCATAGCCTCCCTAAGACGTCAAGTTTAATTCCTTCTAAACACAAAACTATCCATGAAGATTCCAGCACTTAGAGGAAAGAAAGGACCTCTAATAATAAAAGTGTGTAATTTACCAAGGGAAGTTCATTAGAAGTGAGTTCCAGCTGGTAGTTGGCAGAGAGAAGGGAGTGGGAAAGATAGGCAAAATGGGGGAAGGGAAGTGGGAGATACAGGCTTCCAGTTATGGAATTTATGGAATGAATAAGTCATGGAGATAAAAGGTACAGCCTAGGGAATACAGCCAATGGTACTGTAAGAACACTGTGCGGTGACAGATGGCAGGTACACTTGTGAGAAAGCATAACATAAAGACTTGTCGAATCACTACGTTGTACACCTGAAACTCACATAACATCATGTGTCAACTATTCTTCAGTAAAAAAAAAAGTGAGGTTGCATTTTTGAACACAAATAAAAGTTGAAAAAAATCCATAGGTATTGAGAATCACCCAATTACCTGATATCTTATTACCAATTAATATTTTTATAAATTCCATATTTATATTCTTCTATATCCTAAAATGCAGCCTTCTATAGCTGCCTTCCTTCCATCATGACATGTTCTAGTTATTGATATTTAAGCATCATTCTATGACCGCCACAACCATGTAAACTGATGTCCTTAATTATCCCTAAGTGAAGATGCTCACCACTATGGTCAAGAGCTATGGCCTTGGAGTTGAAAGGGCTTAGGTTTAAATTGTTCACCATTTCTTTGGGCAGATTATTTAATCTTGTTAAACTGCAGTGCCTCCATCTGTAAAATGATGCTAACCATATACCTGACTCATAGGATTCAATGAGAGAATATGTGTTAAAAGTGCTAAATTTAAAGCACTGTGCTTGGCATATAGCAAGCCCTCATTAATGCTATCTACTGTCATTACTCATAGTAAGTTCTTGGTTGGGCACCTTTTCCTCTGTTTGAACATACAGATGGAAAAATGGCAGCAGCAGACCCACCTTAGCTTCCCACCCTAATCACAGAGGATGCAGGACAAGGTTGTCCCATTACCAGGGCTCCCTCTCCCTTTTACAACTGATTTTCATCTCCTCTCTGTCCTCTCCGTCGGCCCTCTTTGCCATTATAACTCTTATCGATGCTGGTTCCCTGCCCTGGCTTCCCAGCCCCATGGCTTTTCCTGCAGCTGCCTGAAAGTTAGTATTTTTCCCCCTGTTCCACTTCTAATACTTTAAGGGAATTCTTACTTAACAGGGTCACTTTTTCTTTTGGTTATCTTTCGAAATATGACCAAAACATACCGAAGTGACCGTACACGTGCATTTTATTTTCTCCAAATCCCCTCCAGCTCTATTCTGCTTCATGGTCTCCTTCCTCAGCTCTTGTCCTACCTTGGTTAGCCAGGTTCATTAGCCAGCTGACATAAAAGTTATGTCATTAACCTACTGATCTCAGAACCTTACCGCCTCTTTACCTAACGGTCCCAGCAGAAAGGAAATTTAGCTGTGATTCCACTTCACAAGCCATTCAATAAAAACGCTGGCCTCCTATCTTCATTGTGAATGTGCTGTTCTTAGAAGCCAACAGCATCCCAGCCTGAACCAGAAGCAGTGACCCTCTGTCCCTAGGGTTGCATTATAGCAACTTGGCTGTGGTAGATGAATTGGGTCCCTGCATTTACAAGGGAGAGAAGAGGGAATTGGCTGAATCAAGTTTCCATCAAGAGCCTACCTATTCTAAAGGTCTATTACCAGTTTGTAGGTCTTTTAGAATTTTAACCAGCTCCATCCTCCTCAGCTAGAAATTATTCTACAAGGACCCACCCCCAAACAGATAGAGGGAGGTGGGGGAGAGAGAGAGGGAATTCTTTGCCCAGACTGTGGTCTCATTATTTTATCCTACAGTAAACCTATTCTGAGACTCTCCTCCCATCTGAGAGCCTGAATACACAGACAGACAATGGCCAGACAGTAAATGACAACAGAACCCTGACCCTCAAGCCCTACGGTCATCAGCCGGGGAAGCCAAACCACACCTTATGCAGGAATTGGTCCAGAAAGGTCAGAACTTGACCAAGTCAAGTCAACCAGTTTCCTGTTTTTCGTTCTTTTTTTTTTTTTTTTTTTGGTCCTGCTTGGCTTCCAACTCAGCACCAATCAGTGAAAGCCAAATAATCACATAAACCAATGGCATACGATGCCTTGCCTCTCCTTAGCCTATCTTCAGCTTCTCCACCGCTAATAATGCCCAATCAGAACATACCTGGAATCTTTTTTTTTTTTTTTCCCCTTTAGAACAAAGCTTTCTCATTCCCCTCCCTATCTCTGAGTCTCTGACAAACGCAAGTGATGATGGCTCACTCCCTGGCTGGGGACCTCTTTGAATCAATAACTTCCGTTTTCCTCATTTGGGTAATCCCTGCCATTTCCACAGATTTCCTGGAGGTTGCACTGAGATATACAGCGCGGCTCATTGCTGCTGACCTTAGGTTTGCACCAGGCATGGTACCCAGGGATGTGCCTTACGCCTTGCTGCTTGTGGTTGATTGAGTACACGCGGACGTGGTAAATCAGCGCACACTCTCAACTCGGGTCTCTTTGCGTTGAGCTCCTCAGCTACTGGCTGTGTTTGGTCCCCAAGTGTGATCCTGGTTCCCACTTGCGTGACATCTTTGGCGGGCCGTTCCTGTTCATGCCTTTCTACTTCCTTCTGTGCGTCTGTGTGTGCTGTACTGTCTTAAAATGTTGTTTGTCTCAAAGTGTTGTGTATCATCAACACTTCACAACATTGTAGCCCTGTGAAGAAGAATCACAGGGTGGAACACAAGCATAAGCCTTAGAAGTCTATTGTTTGAGCAGGCATCACAGGCCAGAAAGTTTTAGGTTTTCATTAGACCGTCTTCCGTCTGGACAAACTTTGCTGTGGGTCACCGAAAAAACTGGATGAGGTCTTGCTTCCATTTCTTTCTTTCTTTTTTTTTTTTTGGTCCTGAGAGCTTAGCTTTCATCCTCAGAGAGTGTTTTCTATGCTTTTCTGACTGCCAGGGGGCAAAGACTGTCAGGTCTGCTTTTAAAGGCAGCCAACAGGTCGGGGGCCTGAGACATGAAGTTCATAAGCCTGGTTTTTGAAGAAGTCTAAATCTTCTCCTCTAAGAAAAACTGCTACTTCTTCTATGTACTCCCTTAATAATCCTAATTCTTGGACCTATCTTTCTAAATGGCATAACTTCACCAAGGATTATTTTGGCTTTCAGAAGCCACTCTAGGGAACATTTGAGTTGAACAGAATTGCTAATTTGAGAAGCGACTTAGGGAGAAAGGAATATGATTTTTCAGACTCAATGGGCAGGATTTCTTGGGTGGTGTGCAGAGGCCTCCAGATAAAATTCTGATTCAAAAACTGCTTCTTTAAAT
The DNA here is from genome assembly GCF_963455335.1 of Martes martes. Lineage (NCBI taxonomy): Eukaryota > Metazoa > Chordata > Mammalia > Carnivora > Mustelidae > Martes > Martes martes. The sequence continues at coordinate 83,706,528 of NC_137899.1, forward strand.
GATTCTTTGGGTGCCCGGGTGGCTCAGTTGGTTAAGCATCTGACTCTTGATTTCAGGTCAGTTCATGATCTCAGGGTCATGAGATCTAGCCCAGTGTCAGGCTCCATGCTCAAAGCAGAGCCTGCTTGAGATTCTCTCCCTCCACCCTCTGCCCTGCTCGTGAGTTTTCTCTCTCTCAAATAAAGGGAGGTAGAAGAAGCAGACTTAACACTGAGCAGGGAGCCTGACGCAGCCTGATGCCTGACCTCCATCCCGGGGTCCCTGGATCACGACCTGAGCCCAAGGCAGACCATTAAATGACTAAGTCACCCAGGCAACTCATAAATAAATAAATCTTTGAAAAATAAAATCTTTAAAAACTAAAATAAAATAAAAATAAAAAGAGAAAAGATTCTTTGGCCCAGATGAATAAGTAATTTGACAGACTTAAGCAACAAGCTAGACTCATTTCCCTGGTAAACCCATCCCTTCCCTATCCTTCATTGCCTCCCTATATCCAGGTTTCCATCTTTCTCCTTATTCTTCTCTTTCCTTCCATTGTCTGTCCTCTCTCCCTCCTTTTCCCCAAGTCCAGATCCTCTACACTTTTCCAGTGCTTCTCCTAAGATCTTAAAATGCCAGTGGCTTCTAAAGATCTATCCCTGACAGTGTCAGATATGCAGGCCAACTCCAGAACTTGCACATCAGATAGGAACTGAATTAAGAGTAATTTAATTAAGGAATTAAGACCAGGAATTCATGGAAGAATTTAGAATTCTTTTGAGTATATATGACCCATGGATACTTGACCTATATCATTTTTAAAACATGTTGATCAGAACCTCACATGTTAAATCCTAAGTGGCAAAAGTGATCCAAAAAGGAACCATGGGATCTCTCTTTTCACAAGAAACCTAAAAGTCAAGGAAGATAAAAAAGCAGGGCAAAGTCTCATAAAAGTCATACCTGAACATTTTGGAAAAGAAATGATGTACCATAATTGAATCATGCGAACAGAGAAAAGATGAAACTTAGGATATTTTCAGTATAAACTAGAAAACATTTCTGGCAACATTAGAGAGTTTAAAAAAAGGTGCAGATATAACATACATAATTTTGTCAATGAAGTTACACCTGAAATTGGAGACCCAGTTTATAAGGGAGAAATACACCTCTACATGAATTACAATAACCTACAGAACATTTTGAAAGGGTTTAGAGCAAAGACAAGACAGGGTCCAAATAAACGTATGGTCCAATAGATAAAAGAGCTAAGTAGCCCACTTTCTGATAGATTGCCCACTGACAGGGACACTGGGAAAAAGATTGTCCCATCTTACAAAAGAAATACCAAGTCAAAGAAAAAAATCCCCTGATTCAGAAAAAGAGAAGATGCTCTGAGGAAGGAAAAAGTAGCCAACATCCTATCCTACCCTTTAAACACTCAAGATGAGAAGTGCCTGGATGGCTCAGTCGGTCCAGCGTCCGCCTTCCACTCAGGCCATGATCTCAGGGTTCTGGGATCAAACCCCGCCCCATGCCCTGCAGCGGGGAGTCTGCTTCTCCCTCTCTCTTTCTCTCTGACCCTCTCCCTCCCCCTGCTGGTGCGCACTCTCGCCTCTCCCTCTCTCTCTCTTTCAAATAAATAAATAAAATCTTAAAAAACAAATAAACACACAAGGTGAAATAACTGTAAATATGGTTGGTCAACCTCCCAGCCAGTACAAGAGCTACTCTTTACTAACACCCTCTTAATCTTTGCTGAATCTCTTCCTCATAGTAAACGCACCAACTCATGCACAGGCTTTCCTTATCTTTCAGTCTTTAGTGATAACCTTTGGATACTTGAAAAACATTTCTTCCTGCTCTGCAATACGACTCCTCCAAATTTAAAAGAAGACACTTACTTTGAAAATGAAATTGTAATATCAAATGAAAGCCAGAGTGACTATTTCATGAGGTTCTAAAGGACTCCTCTGTTTACAACCAAGTTGTGTCTCCTCTAGATATATCTTTGCTTCCTCCATTTTATTTGATGTGTACCCCAGATAAAGGTCTTGACACATGCATTATTTCAATTGCCAATTGCTGCTGTAACATATTACCACAAACCTAGTGGATTAAAACAACATACATTTATTATTTTACAGTTCTGGTTTTTTCCTCCCCAAAATGGGTGTTTCTGCGCTAAAATCAAAGGGCTGGTAAAGGGGAATTCTCTTTGGAGGTTCTAGGGGAGAATACACTGCCTTGTATTTCCCAGAATTTAGAGGTCACCTGAATTTCTTGGCTCATGACCACTTCCTCCATCTTTAAAATGAGCAACAGGGAGTCTTCAAATCTCTAACTCTTTCTTCTTCCATTCATAAGGATTTTGGTGATTACATTGGTATTACCTGAATAATCTTGGCTAACCTCCCCATCTCCAGAGTAGGTAGTTCACAACCTTACTTCCACCTGCAAACTTAATTCGCCACTGCCATATAGCCCAACATATTCACAGGTGCCAGAGATTAGGATGTGGCCACCTACGGGAACCTATTATTCTACCTACCACAATCTGCTGCCTGACACTCTATGGGCTAAAATTTCCACTGACACAGGAAAAATTATTGGAGGAGAGCCTACTGAAGTTCAGATAGATCCAACTACACAGTTATCCATATTTCCCCCAATATCCCTTGGAATCAGAAGCAAAGAAAGACCTCAAGTCTATAGATAAAAGTTTTATATACAAAGGCCTTCTCACATCCTGTGCTAGCTTTGTAACACTTGTCCTGCCAGTAAAGAAACCAAACAAGACAAGATATTGATCTGTTCAAGACCTCAGGGCCATCAACAAAATTATTATCACTTGCTTTTCATTAGTACATAATCCAAATACCACCCTATCATCAATTCCAAAAGAAAACACTTGCTACACTATGGTGGCTCTGTTCCACATTTCCAGTGTGCCTCTAGACCAATAAAGTCAATACCTCTATGCCTTCACCTGGAGAGGACAACAAAATATCTCGACAATTATTCACCAAATTCCCTCCCATTTTTTCAGATTCTCAAGTAAGATTAAAAGATCTAAATTTTTCTTGTAGTTTCTGACACTGTATGTAGATGATCTCTTACTTTTCCCAGAGGACAGTGAAGCCTATTGAAAAAAAAAAAAAAGGATACCTTTTACTTGCTCTCAGCCTTAGGAGAAAAGGACCTAACATTTCAAAAGTTAAATTACAGTTTGACCAAAACAGAGTCCATTACTTAGGGTATAAGTTACCTGTGAAGGGAAAAACTCTCCCAATGGACTAAAGACTATGCACACTTACTTTAGTCCCCACACAAAATGACAATTTAGAGGATTCTAGGTTTAACTGATGTTGCAGATAATAATTTCCAAATTTTTCTGGGATTGGAACACCTCTCTATGAATCGAATAAGTCTCTCAAAGAGGTACAAAGAACGCCTCTTAAACTTCTCCTCCCTCAGGCATTCCTTACTACAAAAAGCCCCTTTATCTATTTGTTCATGAGAGATCTGGACAAGTTGAGACTTTAACTCAACTTCATGAGAACCATCAATTTCTATTGCTTTCTATATCCTTACCCTTGACCTGGTTGCAAAGGCTTAACCACCTTGTTTCAGAACATTAACTGCCACTGTGTAACTTGCCAATGCTTTGCTGAATTAGTTCTAGGATTCCAGCTTGACCTCGTGGTTCCTCACACAGCACAGATTTTACTACTGACTGAGAGCAAACCCCATTTTTTAGGCAGTTAGTTAATTTCTGATGACATTGCTACTCTTTCTCTCATCACTATTCACCACAGCAATACCCTAATCCTGCCACTTACTTGCCCCCTACCAGAAGACGGGAAACTTTATGATGATCTTATCCAAAGCAAGGAACTTTCTATACCTCACTCAAATTTAGTAGAGACTCCCATAGAGAACCCTGGCCTATTATTATTTGTTGATGATAAGATTATATCTCAAATGAAAACTGGAGGTTATCAAGTAGGGTATGTCGTCACTAATTTAAATTCTCCTTTAGAATGTAGTCTTCTAACTGACATAAACTAAGCGGTGGTGGGAGAACTCATTATGCTTACTGGAGCTTGTCATCCAGTCTAAGAGAGAATAAACATATATACAGAAATCAGGTATGCTTTTGGAATAATACACGACTTTTTAATGCTCTGGAACCAAAGGGGTTTCTCAGTTCTGCCGGAACTTCATCAAAAATGCACAAGTTAAGGAACTTTTAGATGCTTCCTAGAAAGCAGGCTATTATAAAGGTTAAGGCTGGTGCAAAAAGAGATAATATGGAAGCTAAAGGGAACACTATAATAGATCATTTTACCTAAAAGGCAGCCTTCACCAAGGCTCTGATCCTAATTAAACCCTCAAAAGATAAATAAATCCCTTGAGGGATTCAAAAAGGCCATTGTCAAGTATCAATGTTAAGTTCTTGAAAAGGAAGAAAGGAAAAAATTTGGTGGTACCTTTCACTCAGATCACTCATAAAGATGGTGGGAGACACGAGATAATTTCAAATGGATGTTCGCTAAATTTAGGAACCAACTGGTTACTGTCTTACATCAATAATATTAGAGAAGATTTATAAAGACCGTTGAGGCTATTTTCAGGTCATATGTCACCTATTAACAACACAATCCTGGAAAAACTATAAACGCTTGACATAACTAGGAACCAAAGCCTCAAGGACATTTTAAACACCTCCATGTGGGTTGTAAGCAGCATCCATCCCCCATGGGATTTGAACGTATTTTAGTTAATGTGTGTCTATTTTTAGCAAGGGTTGAAACATGTCCTTGCTAAAAAGCTATAATCTTCACACTCACTGAAAATTTCCTTGATTATGTGTTTCTAACCTAGGGCATACCAACTTTTACATAAGTGACCAAGGCACGTGATTTATGGGAACCATTAGAAATACGTAACGCATTACCCCCTTACTAAAAAATTACATTGCCCTTACCATCACAATCTTCTGGAAAGGTTAAAAAAGACCAATGGCATCTTTCAATTAACATTAACAAAATTTTCAGAAACCCGTGAGCCTCCTTTGGGAGGCCAATGTCACTTCCACTAGCATTTATGGCTATATGGTCTACCCACTCAGGCACATAATCACTTTTCCACCAGTGAACTGGCAACTTAAAGACCCGTTCACCCAGAGACCCGTGATATTATACTCAGACCTGCTGCAAAAAGTTATGATAAATTATTGTAAGGGACTCATGAAACAAATCCAGCATTAACACCAAGTTAAAGCTGCCTTCCTACTACATTTTCCTAAATAACCTCTTCATGATTTTCCACCACGAGATAATGACTACTGGAATAGACATCAGAAGAAAATGCTCTTGATGCTCATTACAAGAGATCTTTTCAGATATTCTTAACAAAAAATATACTGGGGAAATTCTAGGCAGTCAATCCTTGGGTTCACCTTTTATAACCAAGCAATTCTTAGTGCTTCTAAGCAACACAGTTGGAAGGCTACTCCAATAGGGGATCTGAAACTGAAGATTCCCAGGGACTTCGTGGAAGCAGCCAGTCTTTAGATGTAGACAGCTGATCTAAAACATTCAGAAAAAAGGATATGACCTCAGATAGTAGACAGCATCTGCCTAAGACATCAGACCAAGAACCCTAATTCCTGTTTGTTTTGTTTTACCTTCTTGCCTATAACCATTCTTCTTCTCATTTTCTTTAGACCCCTGTTTGTTAACCACTCACAATGGCCCCTATCTCTTTTTTCTCTCCTTACTAAAATTGTTATTATAATTATAGTGAAATTTGTTCCATCAAACCTACTCATTCTAATGACATTCTTAGATACTTCCAAACCATAGCCACTGCCCTAAATGTTACAGATTACCAGATGAGTCACCTAATACCAGATCCCCTGATAAAAATCCCTAAGCAATTTTGGTATTAACAGATAAGACTATAAGGAATTATAGCCAATAACATTTGCTTTTGTACCTACATGGACAAATGACTTTAAACAAACCAAACTATGGCTTTGCTATTGTCCTTCCAACCAGAAGAAGAGTCAGTTATTATCATCAACTGATCAGACCACAGATAATTCTAAATTTGAATTCTGTAATCTTCACTGGATGATGAACCAATTACTTGCCACCTGGGGAGAGTAACAGGGATTCAGATCTGTAACCCAGCTAATGCAAGGCCTTGGCTCCATCCTCATGTGATGAAAAATTATTTTCTTCATGCCTCTTCATATGCCCCTACCATTACTACTTCATCTGTGACCAGGATGCCTGGTTCTGTTTGCCTCAGACTAATACCTCATATACTTCAAGAATAAAATGCTAAAGTCTTCTCTGCACATGGAGACCCTAATTCTAAAAACCACCAAAGCTTAAAATTTCAACTCAAACACTAGCTCCAAAATGAGGCCACATTTGATTATTCAGGCACTCTACCTAGGAGAATCACTAAGTATTTATATGAACAATCAGGACATTGCTCCCCAAAGTAGGAATTCTGTAAATAGAAAAGACTGTAAGAAACTTAACATTAACTCTAGAAAAAGTTCTTAACAATATTACTTTTGCCCTGGATAGAATATACAGCAGTCTCAACCCACTGGAAAAAATAGTAAGTTGAAATTTCATTGCTTTAGATTTCTTGTTGCTACTCATGGTGGTCTCTATACCACCGCTCATACTTCTTGCTGCACATAGATCACTGAAGCAAGCAAGGTAGAACAGCCTATACTTTGCCTTAGGAAAATATACCTGGATCTGTAATGTGATCCCAATGCCCTACAGAATCTGTTCTTGTGGCCTGACTTGGGCAATCAAGGTTCCCAGTTCTAAAATGTCTTACAGGAACTATTAATTGTTCTTGTTTTTGTGAGTGATCATGATCATCAGTCTGTTGCAATCTATCTAGAGTCTTAAATGTTTCTCTGCAGCCCATCGTTGAAATGATAGCTATGATAGTACAAAAACAAGAAGTTAAAGATTTGGGGATATGATGACAATGGAGACAGTCAAACAATCCCCGAATGATGAAGATCTGGACCTCTAGCTTTCCATGAGTTGGTCAAGCTGTTGCACGGTTACTGGAAGCCTGAATATACAAATGGACAATGATCAGACCATACATAACAGAACCATGACCCACAGTCTCTGCAGCAAGTGTCAGGCAGCTTCCCTATTTTTGTTCTCACTTCCAACTCAGGACCAACCAGAAAAAGCCAAATCTGTTCCTGAAACCAATCACATAAGATACCCCACTTCTAGTTATCTTGGCCCCAGTTTCTCCATGCCAACAATGCCCACTCAGAAAATGTCTAGACCCTTCACTTTTCTTTTCTTTTCTTTTCTTTTTTAGTATCAAGTTGAACCGCTTCCTGGCTTTCCTGAATCTCTGACAAATGCCAGTGGTAGTGGCTGGAGCACTAACAGTCTCTGACCAAACAGCTTGTTTGTTCTCCTTTGGGAGGTCTTCATTTATTTTCACATATCCATATCCTGTCCAGAGGCACTGGCCCACTAAACGTTAGCAAGTGTACTTATAGTGTAGAAAATGCAATATAGCTTGGGAACTATTTGTTCTGCCCTTTAGGATATGTGTATTCTTGGAAAAGTCAAACATCTCTAAGCCTCAGTTTTCTCATCTGGAAAATGAGCATAACACTACTGCCTAAGTAGATGTAGTATAATGGTTAAATCTGATAAAACAGAACATGCTTACCCTATTGTCTGGCACATGGGTGTCCCATGAGCACTGATACGATGATGATGAAGATGATGGTCCTTATACCTGCTGTGCTCTGCAGTCTGGATTGTCATCATCACCTTGCTCTTTGCTACCTCACACTGAGATATATATATATATATATATATATATATATATATATGTCTGAATATATATACTTACGTATATATATTCACACAACGGAATATATATATAAACACACGCTCCACTGCAGATGCAGCTTCTTAACATCAGTGTGTACACATACACACACACATACACACATAGAATTTCAAGCATATGCAGAAGTATACAGAATATGGTGAGCCTCCATGCATTTGTCACCAAGTTTCACCAATTATCAACCCATGCACATCTTTTTCATCCATCGTCCCCCAATTCTCCCTCCCATATTATTTTACCTGAAGCAAATCCCAAACATCTATCACTTCATTTTTAATATTCCATTATACATCATTAAAGAATAAAGACTCTTTGATAAAATAGAACCATAATATCATTATCAACACTAAAAATTCCTTAATATTATATAATACCAGTTGCTTGTACTTTCAATCTAATATGGTGAGAAGTTTAACATTGATTTATAGACACTTCAATTACATCCACACATTTATGGCTCCTCTTTTCATTTTTACTTTTGTTTAAGATGGTGTTCATAAAAATGAATGGTCAGTAATTGGATTCTACATTTTTGTCAAGAAGCAGGATTTGAAGTAGGACTGAATTTTGTCTCCATTAATACCAATCTTCACTATCTTAGGAAAGTTTTCTTTATAATTTTTTAGTATTTTAATATCCAAGCAACCCAGAGTAGGCTGTATAATATTTAATATTTAGTTCATTTTCATACAGTAAAAAGAATTATAGCAAAATGATACCACAGGGAATATGTATGAGGGTTCACTTAATCAGTGCCATAAATATACGTTTAAATATTTTCAAAATATTTACCAGTTCTCTCAGAAATAATTTACCTGAGGGATGATGAATTTTTGCTTGTCTGGTTCATTTGTAAGGTTCAGTTTATTTACTGAAGATTATTGATGTACAGTTACCCGTAAATTGAGAAAATATCCTGTAGGTTGCATATTTACGAAAAGTCCTTCCCTATCATTTATCATCCCCTAAACACATCCTGACCACTTTTGCCATCATCAGTTTTGAGCAATTGATTTTCAGAAGCAAGCATTTGAGGGGAGTGGATGAAGGGAGGTCGTTTGAGCGTTCCTGTTTTTATGAGTTGATAACTCACCTCAATGAAAAAGATTTAATTTTATCAAGGTAAGTAAGGTGTCCTTTTAAAAGGATAAAGAGAAAATATCTTAGATTCATTCTATATACTTATTTCTTTAGTTGTTCCTTTTCTCTCTCTTCCTCTTGGCACACTTTTTTTTCTCCCAAGCTATAGTAAATGCCGCAGCATCTCAAAAACTTCACAAGCCTTATGGAAAAAAAAAACAAAACAAAACACTTAGAATTGGAGAAAATTCAACAAGTGAATCACAGCTTTTAATTCTGTCTGGGAAATAGCAACAATGATGAAACAAAACAAAAAATCCTGAGGAAAAAATTTTTATTTTTCCAATCAGAAAAAAAAAAAAAAGGATGGCAGAAAGAGGAGAATGTTCTAAGAAAACTGTGATTTTTCTAAGTTTTTATTTTAGTTCCATCACCCAGTGTTCATCAGGACAACACTCCCTAATCCCCATCACCTCTTTCACCCCTCCCCAAACCCCCTCCCCTCGGGTAATCATCAGTTCTCAAAAACTCTGACATTTTAAATTTCTTGACAGCAAATACATTAGTCAAATGTCAAATGTAGTTATTAACAGAAATGTCTTATTCTCAGCTGAAAAACAATAAAATTGGCTTCCAAATATTTTCCTTTCACAAATCTTAAGAGACATAACTTAGGACCCTTAGTGTAAGCATGTCCTAAAACTAGTTAAATCTAAATTAAAATTTCTGTGTTGCTGACTTGGGGTTTGGTTATCTCTTTAAGTTAAAAACATCAACTGTTCTTATTAAATATTTTCCAGGAAGCAAAACCAGAAGATATAATTGAAGGCTGAAAAGGTAATCTTTTCTTGCTTATTGTCATTAAACTAACTTTTAGGCCCTTAGTGACAATGGAAAATATCAAATGTCATATCTTTCAACTATAACAATTCAATTCCTCTCAGTTTATTCAGTCCGCCTCAAATAAATTCTGTGGAAGTTTCTCTCATTCAAAATTTTAAAAGTTGTTAATTTTCATAACTCCTACCCAAATTAATTTTGGCACTACAATAAGCCAAAAAGTAAGTAAATTTTTCTCCAGCATTAAGATACTCTTATAAGCTAAATTCCAATTATATTCAAATTGGAAGAAATCATATCCAGTTATTGAGAAGTCTGACAAGGAAATGACAGTAGTAAGGTGAATGGCATATTGCCTATTACTCAGCTTCGTCGCGTCAGGAAACTGGTTCATTTTTGGCAGAACCTGAGGCATGCTTTACTCTAGTCTCCAGGTATATCTTGGAATACCGCTCAATCACTGATTCCCTCCACATCCAGTTGTGACCATCTCCTGTCACCTCAAGCTTCCAAAAGTTTCTCTAATCTGCCCCTTTGCTAATGCCTTAGTTCAGGCCCTCCCCAGCTCTCAGCAGAATTTTAACTAGGGCAGCTGTGTGAGGGAGCTCCCTGGCTTCTGTGGCCACCCACCTGATAATTGATCCTTAACTGAACCACCAGGAGACCTATCCTCCTAGGGAACAAAGTTTAGGATGGTTAACAAGCTAGTGCCACACACAAAATACTTCACAATTTAGTTTCCCCATACTTCACCGCCTTCTCTCCCCCTGCTTCTTGTCCCCTTTCCCACCCTCCTTCCTACTCACGCACATATCACATCACATCATTTTTTTTCTTTTCTTTTTTTTTTTAATTTATTTTCAGCGTAACAGAATTCATTGTTTTTGCACCACACCCAGTGCTCCATGCAATACGTGCCCTCCTTAATACCAACCACCTGGCTCCCCCAACTTCCCGCCCCCCGCCCCTTCAAAACCCTCAGATTGTTTTTCAGAGTCCATAGTCTCTCATGGTTCACCTCCCCTTCCAATTTCCCTCAACTCTCTTCTCCTCTCCATCTCCCCATGTCCTCCATGTTATTTGTTATGCTCCACAAGTAAGTGAAACCATATGATAATTGACTCTCTCTGTTTGACTCATTTCACTCAGCATAATCTTTTCCAGTCCCGTCCATGTTGCTACATAAGTTGGGTATTCATCCTTTCTGATGGAGGCATAATACTCCATAGTGTATATGGACCATATCTTCCTTATCCATTCATCTGTTGAAGGGCATTTTGGTTCTTCCCACAGTTTGGCGACCGTGGCCAGTGCTGCTATAAACATTGGGGTACAGATGGCCCTTCTTTTCACTACATCTGTGTCTTTGGGGTAAATACCCAGTAGTGCAATTGCAGGGTCATAGGGAAGCTCTATTTTTAATTTCTTGAGGAATCTCCACACGGTTCTCTGAAGTGGCTGCACCAACTTGCATTCCCACCAACAGTGTAAGAGGGTTCCCCTTTCTCCACATCCTCTCCAACACATGTTGTTTCCTGTCTTGCTAATTTTGCCATTCTAACTGGTGTAAGGTGGTATTTCAATGTGGTTTTAATTTGAATCTCCCTAATGGCTAGTGATGATGAACATTTTTTCATGTGTCTGATAGCCATTTGTATGTCTTCATTGGAGAAGTGTCTGTTCATATCTTCTGCCCATTTTTTGATATGATTATCTGTTTTGTGTGTGTTGAGTTTGAGAAGTTCTTTATAGATCCTGGATATCAACCTTTTGTCTGTACTGTCATTTGCAAATATCTTCTCCCATTCTGTGGGTTGCCTCTTTGTTTTGTTGACTGTTTCCTTTGCTGTGCAGAAGCTTTTGATCTTGATGAAGTCCCAAAAGTTCATTTTTTCTTTTGTTTCCTTTGCCTTTGGAGACATATCTTGAAAGAAGTTGCTGTGGCTGATATCGAAGAGGTTACTGCCTATGTTCTCCTCTAGGATTCTGATGAATTCCTGTCTCACGTTGAGGTCTTTTATCCATTTTGAGTTTACCTTTGGGTACGGTGTAAGAGAATGGTCGAGTTTCATTCTTCTACATACAGCTGTCCAATTTTCCCAGCACCATTTATTGAAGAGACTGTCTTTTTTCCACTGTATATTTTTTCCTGCTTTGTTGAAGATTATTTGACCATAGAGTTGAGGGTCCATATCTGGGCTCTCTACTCTGTTCCACTGGTCCACGTGTCTGTTTTTATGCCAGTACCATGCTGTTTTGGTGATAGGAGATCAAAGAAGAACTTAAACAATTCATGGAAACCAATGAGAATGAAGACACTTTGGTCCAAAACCTATGGGATACAGCAAAGGCGGTCCTAAGGGGGAAATACATAGCCATCCAAGCCTCCCTCAAAAAAATTGAAAAATCCAGAATACACCAGCTGTCTCTACACCTTAAAGAACTGGAGAATCAACAACAAATTAAACCAACTCCACACATAAGAAGGGAAATAATCAAGATTAGAGCAGAGATCAATGAGGTAGAAACTAGAGATACAGCAGAACGTATCAATGAAACTAGAAGCTGGTTTTTTGAAAGAATCAATAAGATCGATAAACCACTGGCCACACTAATCCAAAAGAAAAGAGAGAAAGCTCAAATTAGTAAAATTATGAATGAAAAGGGAGAGATCACAACTAACACCAAGGAAGGAGAAACAATCATCAGAAGTTATTATCAATAGTTATATGCCAATAAGTTAAGCAACCTAGACGAAATGGATGCATTCCTGGAAAACTATAAACTCCCAAAATTGAACCAGGAAGAAATTGGCAACCTGAATAGACTGATATCTAGTAATGAGATTGAAGCAGTGATCAAAAACCTCCCAAAAAACAAGAGCCCAGGACCTGACGGATTCCCTGGGGAATTCTACCAAACTTTCAAAGAAGAAATAACACCTATTCTCCTGAAGCTGTTTCAAAAAATTGAAGCAGAAGGAAAACTTCCAGACTCTTTTTATGAAGCCAGCATTACCTTGATCCCCAAACCAGGCAAAGACCACACCAAAAAAGGAGAATTTCAGACCAGTATCACTGATGAATATGGATGCTAAGATTCTCAACAAGGTCTAGCAAACAGGATCCAACAGCACATTAAAAAGATTATCCACCATGACTGGGTGGGATTCATCCCTGGGTTACAAGGATGGTTCAACATTCGCAAATCAATCAATGTGATAGAACAAATCAATAAGAGAAGAGAGAAGAACCACATGGTCCTCTCAATTGATGCAGAAAAAGCATTTGACAAAATCCAACATCCATTCCTGATTAAAACGCTTCAAAGTATAGGATAGAGGGAACATTCCTGAACTTCATAAAATCTATCTATGAAAGACCCACAGCAAATATCATCCTCAATGGGAAAAAGTTCACAGCCTTCCTGTTGAGATCAGGAACACAACAATGATGCCCACTCTCACCACTCTTGTTCAACATAGTATTAGAAGTCTTAACAACAGCAATCAGACAACAAAGAGAAATAAAAGGTATCCAAATTGGCAATGAAGAAGTCAAACTCTCTCTCTTCGCATATGACATGATTCTTTATATGGAAAACCCAAAAGACTCCATCCCCACACTACTAGAATTCATACAGCAATTCAGTAACGTGGCAGGATACAAAGTCAATGTACAGAAATCAGTGGCTTTCTTATATACACTAACAATGAAAATACAGAAAGGGAAATTAGAGGATCGATTCCATTTACTATAGCACCAAGAACCATAAGATACCTGGGAATAAACCTAACCAAAGAGGTAAAGGATCTGTACTCGAGGAACTACAGAACACTCATGAAAGAAATTGAAGAAGACACAAAAAGATGGAAGACCATTCCATGCTCTTGGATAGGAAGAATAAACATTGTTAAAATGTCTATACTGCCTAGAGCAATCTATACTTTTAATGCCATTCCAATCAAAATTCCACCGATATTTTTCAAAGAGCTGGAGCAAATAAATCCTAAAATTTGTATGGAATCAGAAGAGACCCCAAATTGCTAAGGAAATGTTGAAAAACAAAAATAAAACTGGCAGCATCACGTTACCTGATTTCAAGCTTTACTACAAAGCTGTGATCACATCACATCATATTCACCCTAATCTCCTCCCATCTTCCCCAACACGTAGCCCTACTTTAACAGCCTTTGAAATTATACTGGGTTTTCTTTCCTATTCCTATGAATAAACTCGCAGTGTTACAAATATTTATTCTGTTGACAAACTCCCTGTTAAACTATGAATCATGTCTTTGTCTTAATCATATTAATCTTCTTGATAAATATTCACTGATATGAAATTGATTCTGACAGACAAATCAATGTAATGTAAGAGAGATCCAATAAATAAACTACAAATATTTAAGTATTCATTCAATGATAAAGATGTCATTTCAACTTCATTTAACTTTATTGGATTTATAGTCAAAAATTTGAGGAAAATATGGGTTAGACCATACAATACAATAACATGTATTCCAGATATGTTAACAATGTGAATTTTTTAAACTATAGAAATACTAGACAAAAATAAAAATCAACATTTATATTACATTGGAGGATAGAAAAGATTTTTCCAAATATGACTCTAAAGGCAGACATCAATCAGGAAAGCAGTGATGGCTTTTCCAATTAAAAAAATCTATAGCAGTTCTTTCCAATATAACTCTCAGGATTGATGGAAATGTTCCTTAGTTACACTGTCCAATACAGTAGCCACACATAGTTGCAGGACACTAAAAGTTTAACTAGTGAGACTGCAGGACTGAATTCTTTTATTTTAATTAATTTAAATTCAAATTCCATTTAAATTTAATAGTCACTTGTAGCTATTGGCTGCTATTTTGGGCAGCATGGATCTATAGGTTCAAAAAAGATCCTATAGAAAGAAAATAAAAATATAAGCCACAAAACAAATACATTTGTTGGTTGAGTAACTACGTTATATTCTTAAAACATAAATTGTTCTTACATAATAGTAAAAACAAAATTCCTATTGGAAAAAAGTAGAGTTACAGACAATATGCAAAAAAATAAAAATAAAAATAACCAAAAAATATATGAAAGCCATTCACCACTGACTAGTTATCAGAAAAATGCAAACTGAAACAATATACTAACAGCTCAATATAACTAACCTCTCCCGTCTTCACCTCATTCCCATTAGTCAGATTTGAGCCTATCCATTCTACTCTTTCTTAACATCTTTCTCTTCCTTGATCAGTTATTTTGTGACACCCACCTGGCAAAAACTCAGTCTTGGATAAATGCAACAGTCCACAGCATGGACTACAGGACATGCCATACAAAGTCAGAACTCTCTGCAGAGGAGGTGGACCCATGGATGTGTGGTCTCACAGGCTCCTTCTCAGCGCACCCTGTCCATCCCACATGTGTCTTTGCCAGCAGTCTCCCCTTTTTTCTCCATTGGCTCTTTTATAAGATTTCCACTATTTCCAATTTCCAACCACGCCTTCTCTGACCTGACTATTGGCTGCTAGTCTCAGTTCCTACTATACCAAGAAATTAAAGACCATCCAACAACAACTTTCTCAACCTCCAGCCAGTATAACCTACACATTTACTCCCTTTCTAATTATTCTTTATGCTTCCTCTATTATTACCACGGACTCCTCAAGGTCCAAGTCTATATTCCACCCACATTCTGGATTTCAGCCTCTATTTTATATTTCTTCTTTTTCTTGCCTTTTCTATTTCTTCTTATCTAACAGCATCTGTCCCTGACGCATTCAAATATTCCTAATTCACTCTGATTTTGTAGAGAATATATAATGCAAAGGCTTACGAAATCAGCTCCCAATCCCAGCTCTGCCACTTGCTGCTGTATTATCATATTCAACCTCATTCATGTTTCTTTCTCCTTATCTGTAAAAGCTATCCATAGTATAGTCATGAACCCTGAATGAAGATTTTCCACAAAGCACTTAGCACTGTGCTCAGAGTATGGCAAGCTCAGTGAAAATATCAATCATTTTCACTATTTCTGCTAATTTTTAATTCTCCTTGGCCTCAGATTCTTTCCCCATCTCTTTTCTTCTGTTCAGAGCAAAACTTTTAAAACTTTTTTTTTCTGAACTTATTTTAGATTTACAGAAAAGTTGCAGGAAAAGTACAGAGTCCCACATACTCGCCACCCAGTCTCCCCTAATGTTAACTATATTGCATAACCATGGCCCAGTGATCACAACCAGGAAATTATTATTAGTGCAACACTATTAAACTACAGACTTGATACAAGTTTCACCAATTTTTCCACTAATGGTATTTTTCAGTTCTAGGATCCAATCTGGGACCCGACCCCACAACTAGTTGTTATTTCTCCTTACCCTCCTATGACCTTAACACTTTTGAAGAGAATTAATAAGTTATTTTGTAGGATGTCCTTTGGTTTGGGTTTGTCTGATATTTTCTCACGTTACAATTTGAAAAAGTCTTGCATTTTTAGCAAAATTCCACATAAATGATATTGTGTCCTTCTGAGGACATATCAGGAGATTCATGATATCAGTACGTCAGAGGAAAACTTTTCATAAGAATTATCTCCACTCGCTGATCCCACTTCATCTGTTCCCTCCTGCTTCTCAATCCACTGTTGGCTGACCTCAGTCCCCATCAGTCTGTTGAAACTGCTCTTATCAAGGACACCAAGAACTCTCTAGCTGTTTGATTAAAAAAAAAAACCAACAAAAAAACAACCACCCATACAACTTCTTGGTCCTCCACTCTTGGGCCACACAGTAGCCTCAAGATTGCAGTGTTCTCACTCAACACATGCACTCAACTGCACCAATGCCACACTTGCCTGATTTATCACTGAACTTCCTGAGTGCTTTTCTCAGCCCCCTTTCCTGGCTCCTCTTCTGTTACCCTTCTTCTCAATGTCAGAGCACTTATCTATAACTAGGCACTCACCCTGGAAGAAGGTGTCTACGTCTCTGGTGTTACTTGCCATCCATGTACAGGCAATTCCCACATCTATCTTTATCTTCAACACATTTCTCCCTCCTAATTTTCATACCCATATTTACAAGTGTATTCTTAACATCTCCACAGGATATCCTATAGGAATCATAAACCGAACATATCCCCCAATCAATCCTCAAGTTTAGTCTGTGATATGTGATTTATTTTACATTTCAGAAACCCTCCCCCAAACCTATTAAACCACTATAGATATAAACTCAACAAAGAAGAGAGTAGGTCAAGAATGCTATCTGTCCTTTGAAATAAATTTTTATTAATGCAGTCGAAGGTTGCATTAGATTTTGTGGTGGCCGCACCGCATAATTGACACATATTGCGCTGACTACAAAAGAAAAATCTCTGTGTTTTTTTTTTTTATAAATATATTGCTATAGCTGTCTTCCCACTTCCGTACTTGTACAGATAAAATTTAGGACACACTATGTCACTCTGTTGAATCTGGCCCATCACTCAAGTCTGATATATTCTTGGATCCAAACACAGTAATTCAATTATTCGTTAAATCAAGATACACTGAGCAAGCATTAAATGCTCAACATTTTGTGAGACACTGGAAGCACAGCAGTGAGACAGACTTTTAGTTGTAACCTCAATCCATTCTTCTCCTCTTCCATGGTATTACAGTTTAATCTGGGCTCTTGGCCATCAGCTAGATACAACACTGCCCAACAGAAATACAATGAGGACCATATACGTGATTTAGATTTTTAGTAGCCACATTAAGTGAAGTAAAAGGAGGTGAAATTCATTTTTATGGTGTATTTTATGTAGCCCAATATACCTAAAGTATTATTTTAACATGCAATTGATATAAAAAGTGTTAATGAGATATCAGGCAGCCTTTTTTCGTTCTAGGTTCTTGAAGTCCGTGTGTATATTACTCCCAGAACACACCTCCATTTAGACCAGCCACATTTCATTTCAAGAGTTCACTAGCCTCATATGGCCCTGCTACCATACTGGACAGTTTAGAGGTAGAGTGGTGTAACCATGTTCTTATAAATGGAGTGTGACCACAAGCTACACTTGCAATTTACTCTTCATTTGCTGAAAATAAAACTACCTATATTTCAGAGTACAGCAGCCTGAAACTGAACCTAAAAAATATGAGATTTGAACAAACAACCAAATCGTGGTCCTGAGTTTGTCGTTTCCCCTCAAGTGAAAATTCAGTGAAAATGCCTTCTTTTTTTTTTTTTTTTAAGTTTTTATTTATTTATTTGAGAGAGAGAGAGAGAGAGAGAGAGAGCATGAGTGGAGAAAGTCAGTGGGAGAAGCAGACTTCCGGCCGAGCAGGGAGCCCGATAGGGGACTCGATTCCAGGACCCCAGGATCATGACCTGAGCCGAAGGCAGTCGCTCAACCAACTGAGCCACCTAGGGGCCCCAAGAATGCCTTCTTAATCTTCATCTAAGACAAGGGATCCAAATACAATGAAAAAGTAGGAAGAAACAAGACAGAGCTCAGACACACACATCTAGAAAGTTACATGTATGGGCTATAAAGATCCATTAGCCAGCAGCCCTCCAGTACAGCCGTTTAACTAATGACTCATCTTAATTGTCTTTGCATCCACCCTAAGTTCAGTGTGTCCCATCATAATGACTGGGGAATTAGGAGACATTTCTTTGGCTCCCACAGCCAGAACAAGAGGTTTTATTATTCTCCTTATTTTCTTGGTTAGTGACCAAGGAATATTTTGAAATACTTCAGCCTTCATCAACTCTTAGCAGTCCCATTATACTGGATCCCTCCTCCCTAAATCGCATGTAGCTAAATTAAAGAAAACAGCAAAGTCAGCTGAATGTGCATTAGGAATAAAGATTCATAGAAACTTCTCTACTACAGAGCCCTCTCCAAGAATCCCTTCTTCCTTGGGACAGTGGTTTAAAGATGGCATAATTTAGGATTACCATGGTGTCTGCTGCTGCATCAGAATTTACAAAGTGATTGCCCAAACATGATCTTCTGTAAAATGTATGATAGTTCAATGAGGGTTAGTATTTTCTTTATTACTATTATTATGCCTGACTAAGATATAGGAAACCTAAGGTTTAGAGACATTAAACAACATGTTCAGAGTCAACCAGCTAATAAATAAGTGCAGGTTACCAGATTTCTCAATTCAAATCCAGAGTTCTTTACGTAAAAGACCTCAGGAGATTGCAAAAAGGCTATGCTCTTAGAAGCGTACTTAAATACACAGGACCTGGTAAGATAAGAGAATGATGCCAAAAACAAACTATGAATTTGTACCTTTAAACGGCAGCGTATAAACGCTGATTTAAAAATTCAAAACTTCGACACTGTTACCCTCAAATTAGATGTTCCTAGATTAAATAACCCCTTGAGTACTATATATTGGGATGATTGAACTTATTTTCTATTTCATTTTGAGAGTCTACATTTCTGGAAGTTTAGTAGAATAGATGTTCTCTTTTCCTTTGCAGATGAGAAAGCCATCTCAGTAAGTGCAGATTTGCATAACTGCATAAATTTATGTTCAAGCATTTGCTGCGTACCTCCTGTGTGCCAAAAGCCTAGTGAACCTGAATTTTGGGGCACGGTCATGACTAGAACCCAGATCATTGCCTCGCTTCTCCAGAAGCTGGTATACATACCATGCTGTCTTCCCCAAAATTACCACAGTGAGTGGATCAGGTCCCTGGTCCACTCAGACCCGTGTTCTGTGATGAAGATGGTACACATGGGAAGAGAGCCTACCAACCTCATAACGCTAGGAAGAGGCATCCAAACATTTTCCACTTATCTTAACAATTTGTAATGAATGCATTTTCCTTGGATTTCTTTAGGTCATTCTTAAACCTGTTTGTATATTCAGTATCTAAACTCAATCTCTAGTCAGTTAAAGCAAACAAATAAACAAAAACAAAAAACAATAAATGAAAAACAACTGTATATACAGCTAAACATTATAAATCTCAGTTGAAATAGCTATTTTTTCTTTACTCACATGTAAATAAGTTTTGCCTACATTTTTTTATTTTTAACCTAGATTTACATGTTATGTAATTAGATATAACCATAACATTAATTAACAAGCTATTCAATAGGAAACCTTTACTATAAGAAGAGATGTGAAAGTGGCTGTGGACTTTGAATTTTTGAAACCACACAACCATCCTTCCGAAAAAAAACTTGGGAAAAAATATGCACTTTTGGTACTTTCAATTTATAGAAAACCTTCTTCTCTCAATTCCTATTCTCAAGCATTTTGTAGCAATTCCCAGGCTAATGGTAATAACTAAAAATTAAAAGTTACAACATATGTTGAAAGGCTGTATCACCTCATAAATCACATTTACTGCCATTTGTTAACATGCTGCTTTAATTTCAGAAAATTCAATGACAGTTCATGAATTTTGCAGGATCTCAAAAAACACATGCCATGATTTTATGCTGAAGATGAAAGGAATGTTGTTAATTTTAATGTATACTGGGAAGTCACATGATATCCTCAAATTTAATGGTAAAGTAAATTCAGTTAATTCTGCAGAAACTTAAGGAGTCTTACACGATCTGTCTCTTGGCTGGCCAAAGGCAGATTCGGAATCAGGAAACATTTAGGAACTTAAATCCAATACCTGAGATGTGCTTTGAAAATGCCTCTACACCAAGTGCAGCTGGTAAAAGGAACAGTCTGAGAGGTAATGAAGGAGGGGTATGAAGATACCTGATAACAGACAGCAGCTACCACAGTAGAAAAATGGAGACGACTACTATATGCAAAAAGTCATCTCTGAGCAATTATTCTTTGTACTCCAAATCTTTATTCTCATCCTAAAGGATAAAGCTACCTCTATGTCCAGACATAGGGAATTTCCTCTAGGACACTGGTTGTCTTAGTTTGCTTGGGCTGCTATTACAAAATACCATAGACTGGGTGGCTTAAACATTAGACACTTTTCACAGTTCTGGAGACTGGGAAGCTAGAGACAGGGTGCCAGCAGAGTCTTATTCTGCTGAGGACCCTCTTCCTGGCTTGCAGACGGCTATCTCTTTGTTGAATCCTCACATGACAGTGAGAGGAAGCTCTGGTGTCTAGGCATCCTGCAAGGGTACTGATCCTGTTATGGGGACTCTACCCTCAAAAACTCATTTAAACTAATTACCTTCCAAATAACCTCACCTCTACACCATCACACTGGGGTTTATGCCTACAATATAAGAATTTGGGTGTGACATTAATATTCAGTCCATAATACTAGTCATCAAATCTTGGTGTGCCTAAGAACCACTCTGGGATATATAGGAAAAATCCAGATCACCTGTCCTACAACACTTGGGATTCTGATTCATTCCATCTGGGAGGTGGCCAGGGAATTCTGATGCAAGGGTTCATTGGTCACATTGTGAGACATCTTGCCTTTCGTTACCTATAGGCACAAGGGATTGCTGACAAGTCCCTGTGTTGTGCCTGAAGGAATGAGAGGAAATGTTCTGAGATCAAACTGTCTTATGGATGGCAAGAGCCAGAACCAGAAATTGCCAACATAGACACATCTACATAAATGTTAATAAAATTGTGCTTGATTTGAGTGATGTGCATATACTCATTGTCCAATTCCCACCCCCACCTATATCTCCATGACCTAGGAAAACTTTTTTTTTAAGACTTTATTTGTTCATTTGAAAGAGAGAGAGCATGACTGGGGTGAGGGGAGTATAGGGGAGGGGCGGAGGGAGAGGGAGAAGCAGACTCCCCGCTGAGAAGGGCACCTGATGCAAAGCTTGATCCCAGGACCTGGAGATGGTGACTTGAGCCAAAGACAGACACTCAACCATCAGAGCCACCCAGGTGCCCCCTCAAAAACTATTTTTGAGCAAAGGGAAATAAAAAAGAATAAACTTAGATCATATCCTCATGTCTAATCTAAATATGAGTTTTTAAGATGGATTTCAAGGGAGCAGTAGATGGGAACTGTCAATTGGGTAAATATAGCTGTGTGTGGGCTCATGGGATCAGTCTAGTCAAAGAGAGCTCACCCTGAGCAAGAAAGCATCTCCCTTACAACGTGATGCCGAGAAAAATTCCCCTGAAAGAGAAACAAGAATTGTGAAGATTATATTTAAGTACATATGATATTTTTAATTTACTGGTTTGTCTTCTCTGTTAAACATGAAGGGAAATCTATGGTCATAAGTGGTTCAAACAAACAAACAAAAGATGACATTCAGAAAAAAGTCACAAGGAGAATTGCTCATTCAACAAAGATAATGTAGTATGATCAGATAAAAACCCTGAATGGACAACGCTTTAACAGAATTAATTACTGCAGTTTAATTTTTAAAACATTGAAATCATAACCTTAACAGCCTCAAAGCATTTTGCAACACACATATTATGATGATTTTTAAAATGATTATTGTTCACAAGCATAAGAAAGAAGCACCAAAAGAAACAGAATTACAATACTGAGAAAATTAAAATTACTTTTAGTGTGTTTCATATTTCCCTACAAACTTTTAAGTTGTCCTTCAAATATATGAAACTATTGGTGTTTCATGTAAAAGGAAAATGAATGCCTCCATAGTGCTGTTTATTACTAAATTATTTATATATTAGATCTACTCAAGGTATGTTTAGTAAAAGAACAAGCCAGTAAAAAAATGAAGTATAATTCCTACAGACCACTTCTCATTTAGAAGTAAAGACCACCTTTTAACTTCCATTTGTGAAAAAACTCCAAACAAATTAGGCATAGAAGAAACATATCTCATCATAATACAAGCGATTATTGACAAGTCCATAAGTAACATTACACCTAATGGTGAGGGATTAAAAACTTTCCTCTAAGATCAGGAACAAGACAAAGGTACCCATTCTTACCACTTCTATTTAGTATAGTACTGAGAGTCCTAGCTAAAGCAAAAAGGCAAGAGAAAAAGAAAATAAGAATCAGAAAGGATGAAGTAAAGTTGCACTTATTTGTAGATACATAATTTTATATGTAGAAAATCCTATGGACTGAACCAAAAAACTGTTAGATCTAATCAATGAATTCAGCAAAATTGCAAGATACAAAATTAACATACAAAATTCAGTAGCACTTCTATAAACAACAAAATCTCTGAAAAAAAAATCAATCCCATCTACAAAGGCATCAAAAATAATAAAATATATAGAAATACACACAAATAGGGGTGCCTAGGTGGCTCAGTTGGTTAGGCAACTGCCTTCGGCTCAGGTCATGATCCTGGAGTCCAGGATCGAGTCCCGCGTTGGACTCCCTGCTCGGCAGGGAGTCTGCTTCTCCTGCCCACTTCTCTCCTCTCATGCTCTCTCTCATGCTCTCTCTCTCTCAAATAAATAAATGAAATCTTTAAATTAAAAAAAATTTTTAAAAAAGAAATACACAGAAATAAATTTAACAGGGGAGGTGAAAGATATCTATACTAAAAACTACAAGAAATTAATGAAAGAAATTGAAGAAGACATACAAATGGAAAGATATCTCATGTTTATGGACTAGAAGAATTAATATTGTTAAAATGTTAATACTACCAAAAGCCAAATATAAGTTCAGTGCATTCCCTATCAAGATTCCAATGGCATTTTTTATAAAAGTAGGAAAAACACTTGTAAAATTATATGGAACCACAAAAGATCCTGAGAAAAAAGAACAAAGCAGGAGGCATCACATTTCCTGATTTCAAGAGATGCTATTTTGATGGTATAGTTATCAAAACAGTATGATATGGGCATAAAACAGAAAAATAGACCAATGGAACAGAATCAGGAGCCCAGAAATAAACCCAACTATATGCTGCCAACTAATATGTCACAAGTGAGCCAAGAATAATCAATGGAGAAGAGACAGTCTCTTCAATAAATGGTGTTGGGGTAATTGGATATTCACAAGTAAAAGAACAAAAATTGGACCCATATCTTATACAACTCACAAAAATTCAATCAAAATTGAGTCTTACAGTTGAAGACTAAAATATAAGAAGCTGAAACGATAAAAATCCTAGAAGAAAACACAGGGATAAAGCTCCTTGCCCTGAGTATTTGTAATGATTTTTTAGATATGACGCATAAACCTAAAGCAATAAAATAAAAAATAAACAGGTGGGACTACATCAAACTAAAAAGCCTCTGCATAGCAAAAGAAACCAACAAAAAAGTGAAACGACAACCTATGGAATGAAAACAAATATTTGCAAACCATATATCTGGTAGGGCGTTAATACCCAAAATATACAAAAAATTCATATAATTGAATACCAAAAAACCAAATAACCCAACTTTAAAAAGAGGCAAAGAACACAATTAGACATTTCTCTACAAAAGATATATGAAAGGCCAACAGGTACATGAAAAGACACTCGACATCACTAACCAATAGGGAAATACAAATTAAAACCACAATGACGTATCACTTCATACCTATTACAATGGTACTCATCAAAAAGACAAGAGATAACAAATACTGGCATGGATGTGGAGAAAAGGGGACCCTTGTGCACTTTTGGTTAAGATTATAAATTGGTACAGCCACTGTGGAAAATACAGTATCCAGGATCCTCAAAAAATTAAAAATAGAACCACCATATAATCCAGCAATTCCACTCATGATAAGATATTCAAAGGAAACAAAAACACTAATTTGAATAGCTATCTGCACCCCATGTTCACAGAAACATTACTTACAAGAGCTAAAACATGGAAACAACATAAGTGTCCCTCAATGGATGAATGGATAATGAAGTTGTGGTATATAAATACAATGGAACATTACTCAGCCATTAAAAAAAATAGGGAAATCCTACCATTTTCAGAAACATGGATAGACCTTGAAGGAATCACACTAAGTAAAATAAGTCAGACAGAGAAAGACAAATACTGTAGGATCTAATCTCACATATATGTGGAATTGTAAAAAAAAAAATCAAACTCATGAAAAAAGAGATCAGATTTGTGGTTACCAGAGCAAAGGGTGGGGGTAGAGGAAACAGAGGAAGGTTATCAAAAGATACAAACTTCCAGTTTGAGGATAAAAAAGGAATGTAATATGCAACACGATGACTGTAGCTAACAGTGCTATACTATACACATACAGGAAAGTTAAGAGAGTAAATCCTATGTGTCCTTATCACAAGAAGCTGTTTTGTTTTCCTTTCTTCTTCTTTTTTTTTAATTGTATCTATATGAGAAGATGGATGTTAGCTTAACCTCTTGTGGTTGTCATTTCATAGTAGATGTAAATCAAACCATTATGCTGTATGCTTTAAACTTACGCAGTGATATGTGTACATGATTTTTCAATAACACTGGAAAAAATAAGACCTCCCAGATATCTATTTAAACTGCTCCTCTTGCTGATTCTGGTGATATATTCGAGGATAAAGATAAGATTCAGATAATATAACAAAAATTTATTAGCCAAGTTCTAGGTGCCTAGGAATGTGTTATCACTGATACATGGGAGAGCAGTTTCATAAATATTAAAAAAAGAAGTTTGTAATGATAAATTATTGTTGAAGTTAAACTGAATATTTATATCTTAAAAAATTCATATAATTTCTTTGAAAACATGAAGTTTTCCAAACATTTAAATTTATTATGGATTTTGGTCCCAGGTTATTTGTAAGTACTGGTCTCAAAATGCCATTCGTCCAGAAACAGATTCTCTCAGGAAAACAAAAATGAGGTGGATGATCCCATCCCTGTATCCTAAATGCCTTTCAAAAGCTTTAGGAAATTAATTCAAATGGCAGAAATTTGATTGCTTTAAAGCAAACAACTTCAAAGTGAACACAATGCATTTCTCTGCTTTAAAACACACACACAGGGGCGCTTGGGTGGCTCAGTGGGTTAAAGCCCCTGCCTTCGGCTCAGGTCATGATCCCGCGTCCTGGGATGGAGCCCCACATCGCATCGGGCTCTCTGCTCAGCGGGGAGCCTGCTTCCTCCCTTCTCTCTCTGCCTGCCTCTCTGCCTACTTGTGATCTGTCTGTCAAATAAATAAATAAAATCTTAAAACACACACACACACACACACACACACACACACACACACACTCATTTCTAAAAGGACTGGGCCGTGTTCAAAGCAGGAATACTTGTTCAACATCGAGACATAGGCTACTAAGGCCCACATGATACTGGTGGCAAAAGGAAAAGCTGACAGTCGCTCAAGGGCATCATCCCCGAGCTTTCTAAATACTCCTTCTTTGGTCAGCTTATTCCATTTGGAGCCAAAGCACTGTACAAAGACTTGTTTAATATAACGAAGAAATTATATCAAAATCTCAGCTGAATTCCACATTGCTGAAGCTCAAAGAGAATGAAACATAGTCTTCCTAGAACCACGTATTAATTTCTTTGCCAGAATTATACCCCTGCAAAAGTTTTTTAAAAAAATACAGGAGAAACCAGTTATGACAACAAAAAGATCAAACTCCTATATATTGATTGTATATCAGAAAAATAGTGTAAGCAATAGGCAAATAAATGAAGACAAGAAAACAAGAATTCCAAGGGGGCACCACCGAAAGAGAGATGTTGTACAGTGTAAACACCCATTTAACTTTGAAGCAGAACACCTGATTCAAGTTTGATCATGGCATTCCCCTACTTACTGTGTAACTTACAGTGAAATTAAAAGTCCATGACTTGGCCCACATGTCATGCTGCCTGTTGCTGCCTGCTGCCTTCTTCTCCAATCTCAAACTGGGGCCAGCCCCCTCCCCAGACTGGGCACCATTGCCTCCTCCTCAGTCACAGGACACAGCCCACACACATGTTGCTCCTTAAAGTTGGTCTTCCCTCAGTCCCAGAATTGGGCACCCATTTTCTTTCAAAGCATGCTTTACTTTTCCTTTGAAACATTTATCAGCATGTGCGACTCTACATTTGTGTAATTATTTTTCTCTTCCTGAGGGCTTGTGTACAGTGAGTAATATAAGCACTCAATAAATGATGTTAAATTAATGACATCCCAGGTCTGACACTTACTAATGTCATGTTATTTCAGACAAGTCAACTAACTTCTCTGAGCTTTGGTTTTCTTATCTACAAATTAGGGTAATGACACCATAACCTCCCTATATTTTATCTGGGCTATATTTAAAAAAACATTTTGCAAAATTGGAAAGTGCCAATCAAATTTAAGGCATTATTACTGTTAGGACATTAAGGTTATAACTCCAAGAACTGCTTAAAGACCATTATAGTCTTCATTTAGTTGCTATAACACTGTATAGACATATCCAGAAAGGCCTCATGTTTGGTACTAATAAGCTTGGTATTTAAGGAATATTATAGACTATGAAAAACAATGATTCTTTTTCATTTATACCTAAGGCTGATATCCCATGAGGTATCTCAAAACCTTGATTCATGTTGTTTCCTTTAATACAGTTTATGCTAAGATGTCACAATAAAAAGAAACCAACTGGTATTATTTAATTGTTCTATTTATGTGGATTATCTCCCCAGCTTAGAAAACAATATGGGGTGCATGCCACTTTATAATTCAAACACACCTTGACATGAACAACTATGTAAATGAACATGAAAACTAGACATACTCTTTATACACCAAAATGATATGACCAGTCCATCATACGTAGACTTCGTGTCTGAGCTAGTCTTTTAAGAGTGGAGATTCATCGACGCTGATCTGTGCACAACTCTCACCTGTCCCTCTCTTCAGATGGCAAGGTGAGAGGATCTATGTCCCTGGGCACTTCTATCAGAGGGAAGGGAGCCAACAAGTGCCAGATGGAACACAACCACAGTCTCCTCTTTTCTATACCTTAACCCACTGGCCTAATAGCCCCAGACAGCAAAAGATTTGTGATGCTAAAAGAATTTTCTCCTGTCTGGGTATTTTGGGGATTTGACTCCTGTCAGGTATTGCAACAAAGTCAAGTGATTTCAATTTACCAAGCAAGGACAAGAAATGGTTTCAGGAAAAACCAAGGTGATGAACTATTGAGCATTCAGTTCATTAGCTGTCATCCGTCTTGACATCTTCATCTTTCAAGCAGTACTGCAGAAAATCAAAGACTTGTAGCGCTTCCTTTAAAAAAAAAAAAAAATCCAAGAAGGCAACCATATCCTCTTAAAGTTAAAGGGACTGTGAAGGCTATTTCAAATGGATTATGAAAGATAACCACTGCTGCAGAAGGGAAAACTTTGATAGATGCCCAATCATAAATACTACCTGTGCCCTTAAACAGACAATCTTAAAAATAATATCATTAAAAATATGTACTGAGTGAACTGTGGGAGTAATTTTTAGCTTATTCTAATTTGATGCATTCTGCATTTTAATATGCAGTAGTAGTGATATGCCAAATAACTGACCTTTTAGAAATAACATCTTGAAAAAAAGAAAAGGCCCAAGAGGGAAAAAAAAAAAAGTTTTCCTGAAAAATCAGCCAATAAAATGTGGGCAGTAAGACTCCAGTGACACAGCCAAGTATTGGTAATATCACCTCTCTTCTTTTGTTTCTCTCCTCTGCTTATTCAGCACTGAGGTACTGAAACTCCAGTTTTTCTGCACTTAGAAGATTTTCCTGGAATTACAGAGTAATGGAAGCAACCAAAGACATTAAAGAAGTTTGTAACCTTCCCCAGCCACTATCACTTACCAAGGGGAAAGAAACAGCTCCATTTCAAGTTCTTAGAGATCCCTAGAGATAAAGGTGAGATGATCACTGTGCTACATTTCTGCTTCCCACATACAATTTTATTAATGCCGAGAGGTGTTGTAACATTGCACTTACATCTCTTTTTCCTTAGATATTCAAAGAAGAGTCCTCCCGACCTGTAGATACTAACAAACCAAATAAAACAAAAACCCTCTTCCATGTCTCCCCCTTCTGAAATCTCCACTCAAAACATCTAAGTTGGGCCATGAGAGAAAATGTTAATTCAGCTGGTATTTTGTATTGACTGGACCACAGAGCCTAAGACATGGACTCTCAGAAGACTCTGTGGTCTTGAGTTATTGGAGAACTGAGGGGCTACCCAGATGTTGCTCTGTCCCTTAGGGAAAGCCCTAGGTGCAGGTCGTTTGAGCGGGCTGCCTTCAAAGATTTGTTTGGTATCCAAGTAAGTATCTACATCTGAAAATTATTTCCAAGGCTTTCAGCCTGAAATTCTCCAATATATTATTAAAACTCTTATTATCATCACAGTACTACCATCACTCCCGCCACGGCGGTATGCTGCATGATTCCTGGTCAGGGAACTGTATCAGGCACGTTGCATAAAGAAACTCATATAACACCTGCAATAACTGTATGAGGTTGGCATTATTTTCAACTGATAGGTGAGGAAACAGGCAGGTAACACCCTCCAGATTTTTGCTACTTAAACCAGGGTCCATGGAATAGCAGGTAGAACACCACCCATGAACTTGTTGGAAAAGCAGAATCTCAGACCCAACCCCAGAGGACTGAGTGAGAAACAGCACTGTAATAAAATTTCCAGGTAATCTATATGCATAAGAATATTGAGAAGAACTGCTCAAGGTAAATGGAATCACTGAGATTTAAACTCCGACTCAAAAATCCAGATATTAAAATAGTCTCCTCTTCTTGACGGTGCAAATACAGCTAAAGGGTGAAAAGCACTGAGTACATTTACACTTAACGCATGATCTTTTCATTCGCTGACAAAACTTGATACTGAGAATTATAAATTCTGGAGGAGAAAAGGGTAACCTGGAAATCACAGAGACAGTAGATACTCTTGGTAGGGGAGTACAAGAAAGCCACTGGGAAAACTAATTGGGCTAAAAGCACACTTTGTCCATTTCACAGTTTGGCTAAGGACTAAGGGTAAAACTGTTCCAGCTTACCTAAAGTGCTCTCTGACATCAAATAACCCTAACAAGAAGCTGAAGCAGTCTTAATTGAATTATGCACAGGATCATTTTCTCATGGACTAAGGCATTCCATAGCCTATGCGTAAGAATCCAGAGACAGACATTCCTCTGCTTAATGTACATATTTGCTGTTCAGATTGTACATCAGGCCATCAGCCCAACATTGAGCTTTCTAGAGATACCAACTACTTCAAGAAGTCTGATCAATGGAAATATCTGTATGAGTAGCAAATTCTTTTAAATGTAGTTTAGGGGCACCTGGGTGGCTCAGTTGGTTGAGCGTCTGACTCCTAATTTTGGCTTGGGTCATGATGTCAGAGATTGTGAGATCGAGCTCTGGGTAGGGCTCCACACTTAGCATGGAGTCTGCTTATCCCTCTCCCTTCCCTGCTTATACTCATGCTCTCTCTCTCAAAAACAAATTTAAAAAAATCTTTAAAATGCAATTTTAGCTTTTCCACTATGTATAATAAATCAAACTACATTAACCAACCAAGCATCCATCTGGGATCTGCTGTGATGAAATTCAAGCCTAAGAATTAATCAAAATTTGTTATTTTTATGTGGATTAGCATCTGCTCTTAAAATTTTCCCTTAGGGGCGCTTGGGTGGCTCAGTGGGTTAAAACCCCTGCCTTCGGCTCAGGTTATGATCCCAGAGTCCTGGGATCAAGCCCCACGTCGGGCTCTCTGCTCAGCAGGGAGCCTGCTGCCTCCTCTCTCTCTCTGCCTGCCTCTCTGCATACTTGTGATCTCTGTCTGTCAAATAAATAAATAAAATCTTTAAAAAAAAATTTCCCTTAACCTTAAGTTGGTTACACATTTCTGCTATACTCTTATTGATATTATCACATTTTCTAAGAAAATCTTTTTATTTCCCAGAATAGAAAGGTAAATGGCAGGCATCCACAATTCAAGTTATCATAATTAGATTATTTCTATCGCCTTTTCATTAAAAACTGACTGGACCCTATTAATTTTCCTTCCTCTTGAACTAGAGTATTTTAGTAAGTGACTTTCATAGTACCTAATTTCTTTAACTCCTTAATTAGACAATATTTTCATTTTTCCTCGAGGAGAATTTGGTACTCTTTTTAAGTGTATTTTTCTTGTTCATTATTGCGTTATTATAATCATGTGTCTCAAAGAGACACTTGTGTTGTATTAATATCTAAGACTTTGAGCTTCTTTATTTAAAAACGAAATTTTGGCCACACAAGTTTTCACTAGGAAATTTTTCCAAATACCATGTATCTTAAAATGACTTGTTAATGAATATATTTCTAGAGGAAAAAAAGAGTTTTCTGTGTATGTTTATTATAAATGGGAGGGAATATAAGGCAACTCATTTTTGAAAGGAAGATAGTAATTTTTCACCAAACTTTCATTCTCATAGCAGAAAGTATACACTAATTTTATGTCACAGATGAGATAAGAGCAGATGAGATTAGAGCTTCTGTTTTATAATCAATATTTGTTAGATTACTCCAGCCCCTATCAGGAAGATCTGAAAATTTAATAAAGAAGATATATTTCATTTTGGATAAGTAGCTGTGTATGTGAAGATTAAAGGCATTGGCAGTGCCTGCAAATGAAGTCCTTTATCTTCTATAATAGAACAATGCAGCATTGGTATTGTGACTGCTGTAAAGTCTCATAGAATGAACCTTAATGTGTACTACATGGTTCACTTCCAGACCCCGAAAGCTACTGGGTACCATTCTGGTCATTTCTTGCAACATAACAAACTACCCCCCAAATTTCATGGCTTACCACAATCATTTTATCATCTATTATACTTATATGGGTTGAGAGTTCAGGAAGGGCCTGTCCAAGAAATTCTTCTGTGCCATGAGACATAGACAGAAGTCACTGTGTGGTATTCAGCTGCTGGCTGGGCTGCTCCAGACAGGCCAAGCCAGCTTCATTTACATTTCTGGAATCTTGGTGGTAATGATCAGAAGAGTGGGCTGAGCTGGACAGTTGGCTGAAGCACCCACATG